>NC_058414.1:82725699-82828025 GCF_002201575.2 Neomonachus schauinslandi
GGGGGGGGGGGGGGGGGGGCGGGTGGTGGTCCGGGGGAGTCCAGACCTTACCGTTCCTAAGTCCTCCAGCTCAGCCTTCCCGCACACACTCCCATCAACCCGACTCGACTCATTGTCCCCTTCCTTGCCATCAGGCCATCCCAGCTCATGCTTGAGAAGACAGGGTCAGTACCCATTACTGATTCCTGGGGGGTGTCTACTCCCTAAACAAAGCAAATAGCTTCTTTGCCTCTCAGCACCTCCACGAGGGGAGGACTGGGCTGAAGGCAGGTCCCAACCACTGCCCATCCGAGGGCTGGAGGCTGAGGCAGAGCTGGTGGCCGGGCAGGCATGGGGCTGGGGCCCTCCACAGGCATGTGCACAGCAGCTGGGTTCTGGCCCCTGGGCCAGGGCAGGCAGGGCCCAGACTCAGAAACCTAAAAAGGCACTGAGCGAGTGCAGAGAATCTTAACCCTTGCCTGTCCACCTCCTGTTTCAGCCTGCCTGGGAGGGTGCTCCCCCAAGTCCATGCCAGGCCCCAGCCCACCCGCTAGGCCCGGATTGGCTGCAGCTAACGGTCTGGGTTGAGGGGAGGGAGGAGAAGGCCTGTAGAAGGGAGGAAGTTATTGAGTGTAACCAGATTTGGAAGGTGTATCAGTGCTGGTGGGGGTGGGGAGGCACTCCAGGCTTCCAAGCCTGAGCCGGGGAGCTGAGGGTGGGCTCTGACTGGCCAGAGGCTGCTCCTTCCCTCCCAGCCCTGCAGTGCTCCCTGCTGGCTAGGGGCCTGGGGAAGACCCCCTACCCCTGTGGTAAGCTTTTAAGAGTCTTGCTGTGATTTACACGAAAGGGCCCCTTGGGGTATACCCCAGGGCCCCAGGAGAGGAGTTTCACACAGGGTCAGGTGCCTTCCCCCACCAGGCTACCCCAGAGCCTATTCTAGATAATTGAATGTCTGTCCACTCCCACTCTCCCTCAGGGCATCTCTAGGCCTCCTGAATTAGCAGCTGAAGTCAGTCCGGGGCCCTTTGCCCTGTCCAGTCCCGGGCCCTTTGCCCTGTCCAGTCCCTTCTCTAGGCCTTACCCCTCCTGCCCCAATACTGCCCCCCCACCCCACCCGCTCTGGCCTGGAAATAGCCCTGCCTCCGTGACACAGCAGATGTCTCTGAGCTTTCCAGAAGGACAAGCCTGAGGACAGGGGGTGGGGGAAGGGGCCCTGGTGTTTGTAGTAGGGCTGAGGGCTACATGAGTGTGTGTGTGTGTGTGTGTGTGTGTGTGTGTGTGTGTTGGGGATGGTCAGAGGGTGTGTGGGGGAAGTCAGAGACAAGTCAGCTCTGGGGCTGTCATCCCCCTTGCATGCTGGGATTTGACCTACAGGACTGACTGTCCCAGGTGGGGTCTCAAGGGGAGGGCCTGGGGCCTCACCAGGACTTTATAGGAAACTGCTCAGCCCTCCCCTCCCTTCCCCACTGCGGGGGTGGCCGGCCCCTCTCCAGGCCTCATCCTTCCTGAGCGCACCTCTCCCCTCCCCTATGGCGGTGCCTGGCTCGGGGCCCCTTGGCTCAACTGTGGAGGGGCCGGCTCAGAGTAGAGGGGGAAGAAGCAAAACATGGTTTGGGGGCGGGAGGGAGGCTCCTCATTCCGGGTTCCCGCTGAGAGGACAGGGAACTGTTCCCCATTTGGGCCAAGTGGCTCCCTCGCGCTGATGAGATAAGCTGTCAGCAATTCGGGGCGGGCCTGAGGCTGAGGGGGGAGGGGAGGGGGCGCCGGCAGCAGGGAGATGTGAAGGGATTCCCCACCAGGGCTGGCCTTCTGCTTCCTCTCATTCCCTCTGGCCCTCGTAGTGGTGGGAAGGGACTATGGGGTGGGGGGCTCCTCTGGGCATTGTCCCAGGACTGAAATGGAGCATCTGGGCACCTGGGAGGGGGTCAGAAGGACTCCCCACTTCCCTTTCTAGGAGTGGGGTGGGAGCTGGGAGCTGAGGAGTCCACCTGAGGAAGGGGTGCTCAGCCTGGGTTGACGAGCTGTGTGCCCTTACCCCAACACCCCGACCCGGCCCCCACCACCCCCTCAACGCCTCCAAACAAAGAGGCCTAATGAGGCAGCTCTGTGCCGCAGCTGTTCCCCAGTTGCTCTTCCTTCTAGAGCCAACAGCTGAGGGAGGGGCGGGAGGGGGCAGCAGCTGGCCAGCACCTCCCTGGCCCAGGCCCTCTCTCCTCCCCCTCCACTTGAGGCCTGGGGTGGCCTCAGGGACCGCTGTCAGGCTCCTCCCCCCCCTTTGGGGGTGTCCCCCAGCTGGAGAAGAAATGGTGGCTCCAGGGTGTGAGGGAGGAGGCCTGACGCCTGGCTTGACCGGATCGTCTCTCTTCTGCCTGGCCTGGGGGCGGGGGCGGGTAGGGAGAGGAAGGTCATTGCTCCAGAGCCGGGCTCTAGGCCCCTCTCCTGCCCCAGGCCACAGTGGACCACTTGCTGCTTGGCCCAGGGCCAGTTACTGGGAAGAAACTTCTCCCTGAAGCAAATATGAATGACACTCCCTCCCACCCCAGCAACCTCAGGGCCTCCCTGCCAGGAATCGGGCCCCAGTTTGCAAGAAGCACTGCTGGGTGTGTGCGCCCTGGCTTTGGAGGCTGTCGGGTGGTAAGAGGCGGCAGGGCACTGGATGTCAAGACTGTGTGAAAGTCTTGTGGACCGTGTGTTTGAGGGAGCGCCCTGGAGCGCCCTGGGGCACCGGGAGGCCCGGAGTGAGTGTGTCATGGAATCTGAAAGCTGCCAAACCATTGTGCTGCAGCCGAGCCAGGGGGGGCGAGGGGGCGGGCTGGGGAGCTGCCGGGGAAGGAAGGATGAATCAGTGAAAGGGTGGGGGAGCCAAGGGGGCTAGAGCTGGAGGCCAGAGGGATGCAGAGGCTGAGATTCTGCCTCTGGGGGGCTGGTGGGGTGGGGTGGGGGGTGCTGGAGTAACGCAGGCCTTTGGTCACCTAACTCCTTTCTCCTAAGATCTAGAGGAGGAGGAAAAGATGTGTAAAGGGGGGTGCCTCCAGCCCCACCCTCTCCTATCTCTCAGGCAACACCAGTAAACAAGGCTGAGTCTCCCAGCACCCCCCAGCCCCCTAAAAGTGGTGTTCAGGGAAGCTGACGGATTTCAGTCCTGCGTTGTCCTTTACAAATAAGCCGGTTTGCAAAGAGCTATATTCTAGTCCACCTCAGCTCCTGGATATTTCTCTCTGGCTGTGGAAGGAGAACTAGGTCCCCCAAATCCTGGGGAGCTGGTGCTGGTATTCCCCAAAGGAGGGGATGGGTGGGGAATCTGCGCTTCCAAGACTTGAGTCCACATGGGTGACATTCTTCCTGACTCATGTGAAATCCCACTGGCCCCAGCATTTGAAAGCATGATTTTCAAGCCTTTACCCAAAGTCTGCACTGTACCCCCTCCCTCCTTCCAGAACTTTGTTCCAAAAGCCTTTTATGGTGTTCAGAGGAGAATTTGGCTGGAGCCAGGTTAGTTCTATTCCTCTCCAAATTCAGTTTTTAAAATATTCATCCATTCAGCCAGTACTTGAGACCCTACTAAGTTCTAGACTCTGAGCATAACGAAATAAAATAGTGTCTAGTGTGAAAGAAGCCAGACAAAAAGAGTACATACTAGAGGATTCCATTTGTATAAAACTCTAGAAAATGCAAACTAATCCGTAGTAACCAAGGGCAGACCAGTTGTTGCCTGGGAAGGGGGGACAAGGAGGGACAGACGCAAAGAAATTTGGGGAGAGATGGATATGTTTATGACATGGTGATGGTGTTACGGGCACATACTTATCCAGTTGTGTACTCGAATACGTGCAGTTTCTTGGATGTCACGCATACCTTAATAAAACTGTTAAAAAATGAAACAAAACAGCCTCTGCCCCCAAGAGGCTTACAATCCCAGATAATTGCCCAGATGCCTGTAGCCTGATGGAGGCCCACGCATGCGCCCTTCCACAGATCAAAGTACCTGTTGCAGGGGAAGCAGCCTCATTCCGAAGGGAGGGACCCAAAAGTGTTAGGCTTCTCGGTCCGGCCTCGTGGGAGGGTGAGAATTTGGTAGGCAGAGAATGGGGCAGGTTCCAGAATCAGGAGTTCTGACCACCCCCCACCACCCCACACTCCCCCGGGCTCTAGCAGCAGCTTCAGGAGCTGAGCTGGGGAGGGCAGCCCCCTTGCTGAGCCCAGCTTGTCCTCCTTGCTCTGCAGACAGCAAGGCCATCGTGGATGGGAACCTGAAGCTGATTCTGGGTCTAATCTGGACGCTGATCCTGCACTACTCCATCTCCATGCCCATGTGGGAAGATGAGGATGACGAGGATGCCCGCAAGCAGACACCCAAACAGCGTCTGCTCGGCTGGATCCAGAACAAGGTGCCGCAGCTGCCCATCACTAACTTCAACCGCGACTGGCAGGACGGCAAGGCTCTGGGCGCCCTGGTGGACAACTGTGCCCCTGGTGAGTGGGCCGGTGGGCCCATCCTGGAGCCCTTCGCTGGTGGTACTGAGGCCTGTGCTTGTCAGAATGCATATCTCAGGGCTGGGGGAGTCAGAGTGTGGGGGGGGGGGGTGGGGGCGGAGGGGGCTTGCCCCCTGCTCCAGCCGAGAATCGAGAATCTTTGCTGGCGTCAGGCCCTGCCTGCTGGGTGTGCCAGATCCTGCAGCTGCAGCAAAAGGTTCAGAGTTCCTCATTCTACAGACAAGGACACTGAGGTCCAGAGAGGGCCAGTGACTTGTCTAAGATCACACAGCTTATTTGTGACAGAACTGAACTAGAGCCCAAGGCCTCAGCTTCCTGCTCCAGGAGCTTCCTACTTCGCCACAGGGGTACAATTTCTGCTGAGCTGAGAGGACAGAAATGTGGTAGGACTTGTAGCCAGAAGGCCGGGAGCTGGACCCTGAGAAGGTTCTTCTTCGGGAGACCCTGGGAGAGGCTTGAGGAGGGGCTGAAGCTGGTGTGGCACCGCCCAATGGTTGGTGACCCAGCCCTGCCCTCTCTCACTGTAGGTCCCGGCCTAGTCAGGTGGGGGCACCTCAGGACCCACGAGGAGACTGAGGCATCACAGACTAGTGCCCTGCCCCACAGGCGGCTCCCTCTCTGACCATCACTGCCCAAGAAGAGAGGTTGTCTTCTCACTCGGGTGGATCAGCTCTGCTCCCAGCCCCTTGGGAGAATCCTCCCCCAGCCTAGGGTCAGCCGGGGAGCAGGGGGCGGGAGGCGGGGGCACGGCTGCCTGGGAAGCATTCCCAGCTGCTGAGCCATTGCCCACAGCTGGTGAGGCCGCCAGCAGTGAGCTCAGCTGTTCCGGCCATCATGGATTCCAGCCTTTGAGCCGGCCCCCTCCCAACCCAGGAGCATCACCCCTTCTCCAGCTCTGACCTGGACCAAGCACCCCCTAACCTCTGTGCCCCTTAACAGGAGTGATCTGGAGCTGCCTTAGCATTCTTCCTGTTAGGAGAGATGGGTTTTGGGTGGCCACAGAGGAGAACCCGTCCTCTGAAAACGTGCCCTTAAGTGCCTCAGTTTCCCCAAGTGGTCAGTGAGGAAGGAGAGGGTGTCTTATGCCCTAAAGCTGATGTGGGAAGTGCTTGGAGCTCTGGGACTTGAGGGCGGCTGTGAGAAGACCTTCTGGGGGACAGGTCAGAGGCATGTGCAGGACGGGGCCTCTGACCTCCCCTGCGCACCCCTGGGGCAGCGGGAATGAGGCTGGAGGGATGGGGGGTGTCCTCACAGGGTCTGCGCTGGGGCCTGGGCAGGCAGGAGGCCGACTGGCAGGGCTGGTGCCAGGCTGCGTCAGCCAGGGCAGAAAGGCCTCATTGTTGGTGCTAGGGAGGGCTGCCGTGCCTCTCAACAGCGATGGGCATCCCAGCCGATGGGCCACAACATAAGGGGTCAGCAGGAACCTGGCTGCTCAGGGGCCTAGAGCGGCGTGGCGGTGGGTGTGACTCTGTCGGATGAGCAGATGCTCTGCGTTCTGACTGGCAGCTTTCCCCTAATCATCGTCTCTCTCTGCCATCTCTCCAGGCCTCTGCCCTGACTGGGAGGCCTGGGACCCCAACCAGCCTGTGGAGAACGCCCGGGAGGCCATGCAGCAGGCGGACGACTGGCTCGGGGTGCCCCAGGTACACGAGCAAACGGGATGGGGGGAGAAGAGAGGGGCAAGAGGACCCAGGATGGAGGTTGGGTCTATAAGGAGGCCCAGTCAGGACGTGGGAAAGAAGTGGGGTTGCTAGGTCGAGGGCACCCTGTGACTCCATTCCTCCCCGTGGCAGGTGATTGCCCCCGAGGAGATTGTGGACCCCAACGTGGATGAGCATTCTGTCATGACCTACCTGTCCCAGTTCCCCAAGGCCAAACTCAAACCTGGTGCCCCTGTTCGCTCCAAGCAGCTGAACCCTAAGAAGGCCATTGCCTACGGGCCTGGTAGGTGTTGAGCCCCTGACCGTCTTCCCTGTGCAGCTGGGTACATCCTAGGATGGAGCTCCCTAAGTACCCCGGCTCTGCCTTCTGTCCCCCAGGCATCGAGCCCCACGGCAACACCGTGCTGCAGCCTGCCCACTTCACCGTGCAGACGGTGGATGCCGGCATGGGTGAGGTGCTGGTCTACATCGAGGACCCCGAGGGCCACACTGAGGAGGTATGGAGAGCCTCTGGGGACGAGAGGGGTTGGCATGGGCTTGGAGTCAGAGACCCACAGGCTAACAACAGGGATGGCCGGGAGATGGCCACCAGAGCTCGCTGCATGCTGGGGGCTGGGGGGGCGGTGGGGCATCACCGTGCGGGCTGCCAGGCCCTGTGGGGTCAGGAGGGGCTGCGGCCACTGTGACCTCCTGTCTTTTTCCTTCCCAATAGGCCAAGGTGGTTCCCAACAACGACAAGAACCGCACCTACGCGGTCTCCTATGTGCCGAAGGTCGCTGGGCTGCACAAGGTATCTCCCTGCAGACCTTCCCCATTCCAGTCACGTGCTTAGCTCTGGCCGAGTGGACCCCGCTCTCAGCTCGCACCCCCCCCACCCCAGCACACTCAGCGGCCAACGTCTCCCCATCCTTGGCTCTGCTCTGCCCATCCATCCCCTCTCAGAACTGCTTTCCCTGAGAAGCCAATGCTTGCCCCCTGACCCCAGGTGACCGTGCTCTTTGCTGGCCAGAACATTGAACGCAGCCCCTTTGAGGTGAACGTGGGCATGGCCCTGGGGGATGCCAACAAGGTGTCAGCCCGTGGCCCTGGCCTGGAGCCTGTGGGCAACGTGGCCAACAAACCCACCTACTTTGACATCTACACGGCGGGTAAGAATAGGCCCCAGGTGGGTGGCAGCCCGGCAGCCCATGACCACATGGGGTGACATGGATGGGGGCCTGGGACAGAGGGGTGGGTGGGCCCAGAGCGGGGGAGCCCACAGTGGCTGTGTGTGTCTGGAGCAGGGGTGTTCACGGCCTTTGTGCACGGCAGGGGCCGGGACTGGTGATGTTGCCGTGGTGATTGTGGACCCGCAGGGCCGGCGGGACACAGTGGAGGTGGCCCTGGAGGACAAGGGCGACAGCACGTTCCGATGCACTTACAGGCCTGTGATGGAGGGGCCCCACACGGTGCACGTGGCCTTCGCCGGGGCCCCCATCACCCGCAGCCCTTTCCCTGTCCATGTGGCAGAAGGTAAAGGCCCTTCATCCCCACAGTCACCCTCACTGAGGCCAGGACACAAAATCACCCCCAAATTTTGGGTCTGAGGGTTTATGGGAATCGAAGGAGCAAATCCAGGGTGGAATGGGAGTCAGCTGAAGCTTTAAAATAGGTAGTGTAGCCGTGAGATGAGCCGGAGACCTCATCCAGGTCATCGCTCCACACACTACCCCCGGGGAGGGTCAGGAGACCACAGTAAAGCATATCAGACAGGGGCCACCTTGGGAGGGTTGCAGGGGCATATGTGATGAGCACCCATACCCCAGGCCTCAGGTGGTGACTCCCGCCACTCGGTTCTCTCCTTGCTGCTTGGGGTCCTCGGTGCCCATCCTCCACCAGGCCAAGAAGGTGGTGCCACGTTCGTAGTATCCGGGGGAGGCGGGGCCGGCATGGCCATAGCTGACTGGCCGCATTGTGCTGTGTGGCAGGGCCCAGGCGTGTGGGACTGCCCCCCTTCCGTGGCATTCCGTGGCAGGCCCCACGTTCCGTGCCATTGCCTGCGTCCCGTGCTAGGCCTGGAGTACATGTCATTGCCGGTTTTGTGGCCCTCCCATCGGGTTCGGTGCCATTTGATGTGTTCCGTGGCAGGCCGAGATCGCCATTCTTTGGCCCGTGTTGAGCAGCAAGGTCTGGGTTCATTGCCATGGTGGCGTTCTGTGGCAGGCTGATTTCCCTGCCTTGCCTGCGATCCGTGGCGGGCTTCATGCTGTGTTGGATCTGTGGTCTTGGTCAATGTGTTGTGGCATGACTTAGTCCTAAAGCTGCTGTGGTGGGTCTGACTGAGAAGGATTAGGCGGCTCTAGGTGGGTGCCTCTGGGTGGTTTGGGCCCCCCCCCTTTGCCCCCCCTCTCTTTGCCCCCCCTCTGCCCCGGGTCTGCTCACCCGTGCTGTGTGCCATAGTCTGAGAAGCCCAGCAGGAAGGGTTTCTTGTGGCCGGCTCCCCGTCCAGCATGGCTCCCAAGGGCCCCAGGAGTGTCAGGGGCTCCAGGGAGTGCTAGGGAGGGTGGATGGCATGAGGCCCCAGCTTGTGCCTGTGCGAGTCAGCGAGACTATGCCCAGCGAGGTGGGGGAGGAGTGGTGAGGGGCTGAGGCTCTGTCTCAGGCCCCTCAGCACCCCTAATCTTCTCTCTCCAACCCCCAGCCTGTAACCCCAACGCCTGCCGCGCCTCTGGGCGGGGCCTGCAGCCCAAGGGTGTGCGTGTGAAAGAGGTGGCTGACTTCAAGGTGTTCACTAAGGGTGCCGGCAGCGGGGAGCTCAAGGTCACAGTCAAGGGGCCGAGTGAGTGCCAGGGCCCAGGACTGGGGAGTGGGAGAGCAGGGAGGAAATCTGGCCAGTGGGGCCGATTCCCTGAGGGCAGTGACAGCCGCACCATGCCCCCCCGGAGAGACTCCAAAGAGAAGCTGCCCACAGGCACCATGGGGCCTTAGGCCCATTGTCTCCTCTCTTGCTTCAGTTTCCCGACTGCAAGCTGGGAATGATCCTCTTCCCCTTACCTGCTACCCCGGCTGTCATGCACAGGGAGGACATGAGGTCCCTGCCTGAGTTTCAGCCCTGCCCATTTAGTAGCACTGCCCTCAGGCTGGGCCTGGGTCCCTAGGGCTCCTTGAGGGGATTGAGGAACTGTGACTCCCAGACTGTTGATCACACCCCCTTCTCTGACCCCCATCCCCCCAGAGGGCACAGAGGAGCCGGTGAAGGTGCGGGAGGCTGGGGATGGTGTGTTCGAGTGTGAGTACTACCCTGTGGTGCCTGGGAAGTACGTGGTGACCATCACATGGGGCGGCTATGCCATCCCCCGCAGGTAAGCCATGCACCCCGGGCCTTCCTGTGTGGGCCCTCATGGGGCGGGAGGACGAAGAGGGGCTGCTGACACTCTGGGGGGTTACCTCTAGCAGAGTGCTTCCTGGCATGGACACCAGGGCCCTCTTTGCCCAGCCCTTTTGAGGTACAGGTGAGCCCAGAGGCAGGAGCACAGAAGGTACGGGCCTGGGGTCCCGGACTGAAAACGGGCCAGGTGGGCAAGTCAGCCGACTTCGTGGTGGAGGCCATCGGCACGGAGGTGGGGACGCTGGGTAAGTGGCCGGGTGGTAGCAGCTGGGAATGCTGGGGAGTGGTGTGATGGAGGGGATGTGGGAAGTGACGGGGGCCAGGAGGTGGGAATGTTGGGTAGCATGAGACCGAGTGGGACATCGGGGCAACTGAGGGGGTGATGGAGTGTCCGAGCTGCCTCTCGCGCCCTCTGATCTCCCCTACCTCGCGCACAAACAGGCTTCTCCATTGAGGGGCCCTCGCAGGCCAAGATCGAGTGTGATGACAAGGGCGATGGCTCCTGCGATGTGAGGTACTGGCCCACAGAGCCCGGGGAGTACGCCGTGCATGTCATCTGTGATGACGAGGACATCCGAGACTCGCCCTTCATTGCCCACATCCAGCCGGCCGCACCTGACTGTTTCCCAGACAAGGTGCGGTCCGGCGACTGCATGCCAGGCCCAGGACGGGGCAGGGGTGGGAGGGGGCCCTCCTCCAGTCCCTGACCTAGCCCTCCGCTCCTCCCCCTGCACAGGTCAAGGCCTTTGGGCCCGGCCTGGAGCCCACTGGCTGCATCGTGGACAAGCCTGCGGAGTTCACCATCGATGCCCGCGCTGCCGGCAAGGGAGACCTGAATCTGTATGCCCAGGTGGGGCACTCACTGCCCGGTCCTGCCACCCCCCATTGCCCTGGGCAGGAACCCTGGGAGGGTGGGGGCAGATGAGAGGCAGAGCAAATTGTAACATCGCAGGACTGACTCTCTCATGGATCCAGAAGAACTATGGGAAACTTAAAATTTTGTGTTTTCTGGTGATAATCTTAACATATTTTACCAAAAGTATATTTTGTTGCACTAATAATTTTTCAACTGAAAGATGGGTTGATTCAGACATTGGCTTCCCAAATCAGTTTTTCAAACTGGTGTCCACTAATCTCTAAATTAATGAATGTATTCTTGGGTCCGAGAGGATGATTTTTCTTTAAAATGTTCACTGTTCAACATTAGAAATGTGGATTTAGCCCAGCCTCTCCCCCACTAACACCTCTCAGCTGCCTAGGCTGGGAGGCCAGGCCACCCAGGTGTTTTTGAGCCAGATCTCTAGGCTCCCAGGGTGTGCTGTGACCCCAGGCTCCTTTGGCCTGAGGTCGGAGGCAGTGGGTAAGGAGGGCCACCTGAGGCCAGCAGAGGGCGCCAGTGCTCTGAGGAGGCGGGAGCCCTTTAAGGCTTTGCTTGGTGATCCCACAGGACGCTGATGGCTGTCCTGTCAACATCACGGTCATCCCGAATGGCGACGGCACCTTCCGCTGCTCCTACGTGCCCACCAAACCCATTAAACACACCATCATCATCTCCTGGGGAGGTGTCAACGTGCCCAAGAGCCCCTTCCGGGTGCGTCTCCTATCCTGCCCCTGGCCGCCTGGGTCCCAGAGGGAGGGTGGAGCCCCCCCCCCCCGCAGGAGATGTTGGTTGTCCCTGGGCCCTTGTCACCACTTCCCACCTCACCACCCACAGAGGCTGACTGGTCCCACTAAGGCTGGGCTGGCAGTGCTGGGGAAGGGGGCCTTGGGAAGGGCACTGTGCTGAGCATTGACCCCCTGCCCACAGGTAAACGTGGGAGAAGGCAGTCACCCTGAGCGGGTGAAGGTGTATGGCCCAGGCGTGGAGAAGACGGGCCTCAAGGCCAATGAGCCCACCTACTTCACGGTGGACTGCAGCGAGGCTGGGCAAGGTGCGCCTGGCTGTGGCTGGGGGGCGGGGGTGGCCTGGGGTGGGGTCCAGGGCAGGGTCTGGGTGGGGTCTGGGTTGGTGGGGCTCCTGCTCCGGCTAGATCCTGTTTCTGGGTGGAGTTCGAGTGGGACTAATTAAGTGGGGGAGGCTGTTGAGACCCCACTCATGGCCTTGTGCCTGCCCTCCCCTCAGGGGACGTGAGTATTGGCATCAAGTGTGCCCCTGGCGTCGTGGGCCCTGCAGAAGCTGACATCGACTTCGACATCATCAAGAATGACAATGACACCTTCACAGTCAAGTACACACCCCCAGGAGCTGGCCGCTACACCATTATGGTGCTGTTTGCCAACCAGGTACCCCACCCTCGGCTTTGGCTGTCACCGGTAGCCTGCACCCTCCGAGTCTAATTGACACGCTGTCATGTGGGGACAAGTTCGCAGCCATCGATGGGGCACTTCTTGTGTGTGGGCAGTGTGCTGCAGGAGGCACAAAGGGCGGGGGGCTCTCTCAGAAGCTGCCTCTGCCTACCCTCACCAAGGCTTTCTTCCATCCAGGAGATCCCTGCCAGCCCCTTCCATATTAAGGTGGACCCATCCCATGATGCCAGCAAGGTCAAGGCTGAGGGCCCTGGGCTGAACCGTACAGGTAGGTGTCTGGGCAGGGGCCAGGCCAGGCTGCAGCTGGGGCTGGGCGTCCGCCAGGCCCTCACCGCCATCTCGGCTGGGCCCCCCAGGTGTGGAAGTTGGGAAGCCCACTCACTTCACGGTGCTGACCAAGGGAGCTGGCAAGGCCAAGCTGGATGTGCACTTCGCTGCGGCCGCCAAGGGCGAGGCTGTGTGCGACTTTGAAATCATTGACAACCATGACTACTCCTACACTGTCAAGTACACGGCTGTCCAGCAGGTGTGTCCCACCCCCTCCCCGCCTCACCTGTCCTGGCTGACAGGGTCCTGCATCTCCTTCCTCCAGTCTCCTAGGGCCTCTTCTGAGTGTTGGCCCCTTTTCTGCCGCCCCTCCTCTCTGGCCGTGCCCTTCTGAGCCTCAGGTCCACCTTGGCCATGGGCATGTTGCCAGGCTGTGTCTAAGCCACCCAGTTCCGACCTCCTCTTGTACCCAACAGGGCAACATGGCAGTGACAGTGACCTATGGTGGGGACCCTGTCCCTAAGAGCCCCTTTGTGGTGAATGTGGCGCCCCCGTTGGACCTGAGCAAAGTCAAAGTTCAAGGCCTGAACAGCAGTAAGTGGGGCAGGAGCTGACCCGGAAGTGACGGGTATCGTGGGGTGGGCCGGAGCCTCTGTTCATTGCGCCCCTCGCCCTCTCCGCAGAGGTGGCCGTGGGGCAGGAACAGGCGTTCTCCGTGAACACACGTGGGGCTGGCGGTCAGGGCCAGCTGGATGTGCGGATGACCTCACCTTCCCGCCGACCCATCCCTTGCAAGCTGGAGCCCGGGGGTGGGGCTGAAACCCAGGCCGTGCGCTACATGCCCCCTGAGGAGGGACCCTACAAGGTGGACATCACCTACGATGGTCACCCAGTGCCTGGCAGCCCCTTTGCTGTGGAGGGTGTCCTGCCCCCTGACCCGTCCAAGGTGAGGAGATAGGAGCTGGAGGGAGCTGGGATTTGGGGGTTTACAAGGAAGATGGAGGAGTCACAGGGCCAGAGGCCAGAGGGCCCGTGTTTCTGGAGTGAGTGCAGTCAAGGACCCAAGGCCAAGCGATCCCCCGTCCTGGGACCTGCCTTTGAGACAGCTTAGTTATTAGGAGCATGGCCTTTGATCGTACCTGGGTTTGAATTCCAGGTTTGATCTGTCTGCCTCCACTTCCTCATCTGGAATTGTTATAATCAGGACTCAGTCTGTAGTAGCTGCTACATTAAAAGGTGCTTAGCTGGGGGGGGAGCCATGAAGACCAAGCATGGGAGGGGCCGGATGTGAGGAACCCATATCCCTGCCCTTCTCCCTAGGTCTGTGCTTATGGGCCTGGTCTCAAGGGTGGACTGGTAGGTACCCCAGCACCCTTCTCCATCGACACCAAGGGGGCTGGCACAGGTGGCCTGGGGCTGACGGTGGAGGGCCCCTGCGAGGCCAAGATCGAGTGCCAGGACAATGGTGATGGTTCATGTGCTGTCAGCTACCTGCCCACGGAGCCGGGCGAGTACACCATCAACATCCTGTTTGCCGAAGCCCACATCCCTGGCTCGCCCTTCAAGGCCGCCATCCGGCCTGTGTTCGACCCGAGCAAGGTGCGGGCCAGTGGGCCAGGCCTGGAGCGCGGCCAGGCTGGCGAGGCAGCCACCTTCACTGTGGACTGCTCCGAGGCGGGCGAGGCTGAGCTGACCATTGAGATCCTGTCGGACGCCGGTGTCAAGGCCGAGGTCCTGATCCACAACAATGCCGACGGCACCTACCACATCACCTACAGCCCTGCCTTTCCGGGCACCTACACCATTACCATCAAGTATGGCGGGCACCCTGTCCCCAAATTCCCTACCCGCGTCCACGTGCAGCCTGCTGTTGACACCAGTGGAATCAAGGTCTCGGGGCCCGGGGTGGAGCCTCATGGTGAGTGAGAGGAGGAGACAGGGAGCCATCAGCAGGAGCGAGGGAAGCAGGGCTGAGGGCTTGGGGGGGGGCCAAGGCCGGGTGAACGGAGGGTTTGGGGGCAGCCTTGGAGTCCTTAGGGCTCAGATACCCCAGAGAAGGAACCAAGGACCAGGGGCTGGGCACAGAGCTTTGCCTCTCTGCTCATGCGGCAAAACTGTCTGCCCATGTGCATCTTTCTGGGGAGATGCTAGCTTTCTCAGATCACGTCCCTGACCTGAAAAAGCTACGGACCCCTCTGGAGCGAGTACCGAGGGAAAGCTTTGGGGCAGAGGGTCAGGAGACCGTTCAGCTCTGTTCAGTAAATGTGAGTGGCCACCTGCTGGGGGCCAGCCACTGGCTAGGCATGGTGGGGCGGAGGTATAGGGAGACAGAAGACCCAGACCCCCCCTTGAGGCTGTGGGGCACCTGAGGGGAATATCACAGGATGGTGATGGGAACAAAGCAGGGGCAGGGGGAGATGGGCCTGGAGTGCACAGGGGTGCAGAGGGGGCTGGGCTCAGGTTGGGAAGTAGCAGGTGGATAGGAGGAACAGCTTGGGAGTTGGGGAGGGTGGAGGCATGAGTGACTATGGGAAAGCCGCCCCTGACCCACACTGAGTGTTCCTCTCCTGGGACCCAGGTGTCCTGCGTGAGGTGACCACTGAGTTCACTGTGGATGCAAGATCCCTAACAGCCACGGGTGGGAACCATGTGACCGCACGTGTGCTCAACCCCTCGGGTGCTAAGACGGACACCTATGTGACGGACAACGGGGACGGCACCTACCGAGTGCAGTATACAGCCTATGAGGAGGGTGAGGGCCCGGGCTGAGTGGGGGAGGGCAGGGGTCTGATCACTGCACTCAGTGTGGCCGCGGTGCTGAGGGCCGCGCATGCCCTGACTCGCTCTGTGCGGCCGGCTTCCAGGCGTGCATCTGGTGGAGGTGCTGTACGATGATGTCGCCGTGCCCAAGAGCCCCTTCAGAGTGGGCGTGACTGAGGGCTGTGACCCCACCCGTGTGCGGGCCTTCGGGCCAGGCCTGGAGGGTGGCTTGGTCAACAAGGCCAACCACTTCACCGTGGAGACCAGGTATCCACCCCCTTTCCTAATCTGGACACTGAGGCTGTGGCCCCCCTGATCCCAGCCCCTTGCCCTTCTCCTTTGCCCTCCCGTGTGTGCCTCATCCCATCTTCTCTCAAGGGTGACCAGGAGCAAACCTCCCCCAGTGTTTCAGATCAACCCCTGTAGCTGGGCCCCTGGCAGCCTCCCCTCCTCCCTCCGCCCACCCCATTCAGCCACTCTTCCCCCTCCCCACTCACTGTCACTAGCAGAGCTGATGAGGGTGTCACCTTGCAGGGGAGCTGGCACTGGAGGCCTAGGCCTAGCCATCGAGGGCCCCTCGGAAGCCAAGATGTCCTGCAAGGACAACAAAGATGGCAGCTGTACCGTGGAGTACATCCCCTTTACATCCGGAGACTACGACGTCAACATCACCTTTGGGGGGCGGCCCATCCCAGGTGTGCGCGGAGGACGGTGGGTGGCTCAGGGGAGGCAGCCGCGGATGCTGGGGCCACAGCCGAGAGGCAGAGCGGGGCTTGCTGTTGACCCCACAGCCCTTCCAGTTCCTTCTGCCAGGCCTGGAGCTGGCGTCCTACAGGCCAGACCTCCTGGGTCCGGTGCTCAGACACAGTCCGCGCGCCTGGCTCAGCGCCGGTGGCCTCACGCCTTCTCGCTCTGTCTGCAAAGCAGGCCCTGCTCCCAGTAGGGCTGGCTGCCTGCGTGGGTCCCACCTTCAGTGACTGCAGTGCTCAGGCATGCTGCAATTGGACATTTTCCCCCACCTTTTTTTTTTTTTTTTAAAGATTTTATTTATTTATTTGAGACAAAGAGAATGAGAGACAGAGAGCATGAGAGGGAGGAGGGTCAGAGGGAGAAGCAGACTCCCTGCCAAGCAGGGAGCCCGATGTGGGACTTGATCCCGGGACTCCAGGATCATGACCTGAGCTGAAGGCAGTCGCTTAACCAACTGAGCCACCCACGCGCCCCCCCACCTTTTCTAATTTCACACGGTCAAAAGTGGGTTTTATTATTTTTTAAAGATTTTATTTATTCATTTGAGACCGAGAAAGAGAGAACATGAGCAGGGGAGAGGGAGAAGCAGACTTCCCGCTGAGCCGGGAGCCTGACATGAGGCTCGATCCCAGGACCTGGAGATCACAACCTGAGCCGAAGGCAGATGCTTAACTATCTGAACCACCTAGGTGCCCCCAAAGTGGATTTTTTTTTTAAATCAATTTTTAGCATTTTATTTAGGAAGGACTTCTTCCAGGCCTGCCCAGCCTCGGTCTACAGCCAAGTTTATCCCTGTTTACAATTTCTTAGCAAGTTCTTAAGCATTTGCGTAAGTTGGTCTGGCCTCCCTAGGGTGCTTCAGAGGCAGGGAAGACCTCCTTCTACCGGCTTCCTCAGTGTCCGAGATCTTCCCTGGCAGGTGGGTAGGGGCTGATGTCCTTCTCCTCGCAGGGAGCCCATTCCGGGTGCCGGTGAAGGATGTGGTGGACCCTGGGAAGGTGAAGTGCTCGGGGCCAGGGCTGGGGGCCGGTGTCAGGGCCCGGGTGCCCCAGACCTTCACCGTGGACTGTAGCCAAGCCGGCCGAGCCCCACTGCATGTGGCTGTGCTGGGCCCCACAGGTACAGAATGTCCGGGGCAGGGTGGAAGGAGGGGCGGGAGGATGGGGCGCCAGGAGGCTCTGCTGACCCTGCCCCCCTTGCCCAGGTGTGGCCGAGCCTGTGGAGGTGCTAGACAATGGAGGTGGCACCCACACTGTCCGCTACACCCCAGCCACCGATGGGCCCTACACAGTAGCCGTCAAGTATGCCGACCAGGAGGTGCCACGCAGGTGAGAACTACTTTAGGGCTCCCACGCCGTGGCCGAACCCACTTCTCCCAGGGCCACACCTACAGGCCCCTGCCAGGGCCCTGGGGGTGCCCCTTCCACCTGTCTTGGCCTCCTCTGGCCTCGGTCTCAGCCAGCCCAGCTTGCTCTTCCTTGGGGCTCCCTGCCTGTAGCCACAGAGGGGCAGCACAGCTCCGGGGGCTCTCCTTGGGCCGGGCTCTCCCACCGCGTCGCTGCACAATTAGTGCCTTGGGAGAAGGCCGGTGGGGAGGGGGGAGAAGGCAGCCTGCCGCACCCTCCTCTTTAAACCAACTGTAGCGTCTTGCTGCGGAATGCAGAAACGCTCAGGCTCCATCCCGGCCATCGAGCAGCCCTCCCACAAAACTCAGGATGTGGTCTGTTCCTCCTCCCTGCCCCACAGAATCCTCCCTCCTTATGTCTGTGGGGAGGACTCCCCCGAGACCACAGCGAACTGTCCATTCTTTCTGCCCCTCAAGCCCCTTCAAGATCAAGGTGCTTCCTGCCCACGATGCCAGCAAGGTGCGGGCCAGTGGCCCCGGCCTCAACGCCTCCGGCATCCCCGCCAGCCTGCCCGTGGAGTTCACCATTGACGCGCGGGATGCCGGGGAGGGTTTGCTCACCGTCCAGATCCTGGTGAGTCCATGCTGCGCAGCCCATCTCCCTGGCCAGGCTCCGGGCACAGGCAGGCCCTGACCTCTGCATCTCTCCCAGGACCCCGAGGGAAAGCCCAAGAAGGCCAACATCCGAGACAACGGGGATGGCACGTACACCGTGTCCTACCTGCCAGACATGAGTGGCCGGTATACCATCACCATCAAGTACGGCGGCGACGAGATCCCCTACTCGCCCTTCCGCATCCATGCCCTGCCCACCGGGGATGCCAGCAAATGTCTTGTCACAGGTGGGTGCGCTCTCCACGTCCTCTGCCCCTGCTTGCCGTCGAGTCCCCCCTCACAGCTCTTCCAGGTCCCTGGCCCAGTCCCTAGGGGACTGCCGGTCAGCGAGCCCACCTGACCCGCCCCCACCCCCCCCGCCCCCCGCGGCCATGTGGCCTCACACTCTTCTCTGTTTCCAGTGTCCATTGGAGGCCATGGCCTGGGTGAGTGCCCTTTCTCTTCTTGCTGTGGGCCGAGGTGGTGAGGGCAGCTGGGAATGGAGAGGGACTGGGCACAGCACCCCCCGCCCAAGACCCTCAACCTGGCTCTCCTGGGTGGCAGGTGCCTGCCTAGGACCCCGCATCCAGATTGGGGAGGAGACCGTGATCACGGTGGATGCCAAGGCGGCAGGCAAAGGCAAGGTGACATGCACAGTGTCCACGCCGGATGGGGCAGAGCTCGACGTGGACGTGGTTGAGAACCACGATGGTACCTTTGACATCTACTACACAGCGCCCGAGCCGGGCAAGTACGTCATCACGATCCGCTTTGGAGGCGAGCACATCCCCAACAGCCCCTTCCATGTGCTGGTAAGCTCCAAGGCCCTGGACGGTGGCTGGGGAGACGGGCCCTGTTAGCAGCAGCGAGAAAGCCCAGAACCTGCCCCCACGTCTGATGGATTCCGGAGTCAAGCCTTCAGGTCCCCACGGCTTCCCAGCTTGGGAGTTGAGCACAGCCCTTGTTTCTGGCCTCTCCGGTGGTCGGTCAGATCTCTTTGGAGGAGCTGGTCATGTAGTTCTCCGACCCTCGGGCCCACAGTCCCTAGCCATGCCCCCAAGGTGGCCCTGTGGGGCGATGAAGCCCTCCAGAGGGCAAAGCTCGCAAGATAGCCATCCCGCCCCGAGGGCAGCCCAAGACCTGAGGTCCCCGGGCCATTGTCGGAGTGGGCTCTGGAGCGCTAGGGCTGGCGTGAGCCGGCCTGCCACAGCCCGTGCTCTCCGTGCCTCGCCCCCAGGCGTGTGACCGCATGGCCCACGTGGAGGAGCCCTCTGACGTGCTGCAGCTGCGCCGGCCTAGCACCTACCCCGCGCCCTGGGTACTGCCGCCTCCTGCGGGGGCCGCGCCGCGCCCTCCTCCTCCTCCTTCATTTCCTTCTAGTTCTCCGTGGCCAGGGCTGGGGCATGGTTTGGGGCCATCTTGGGGAGCAGGCGGGCATGAGGCTGGGCAGATGGGTCCCCGGGCTGAGCACGGCACCTCTTCTCTGGCAGTTGCCACGCCTCTCCTGCCGCTCTGGTTTCACCATTAACCATCTTGTTCTCTCCTCACTTTCTCGGACTTCGTTGGGACTCAGGCCAAGCTCCCCAGACCTTCCCCAGCCAATGACTGTTCCTCTCCCCTGCCGCAGGCCACGGAAGAGCCGGTGGTGCCCGCAGAGCCAATGGAGTCCATGCTGAGGCCCTTCAACCTGGTCATCCCCTTCACAGTGCAGAAAGGGGCACTCACCGGTAGGGTCCTGGGGCCCTGAGGCAGGAGGGCTGGGGGAGGGGGAGGGGGACAACCTCTTCCAGGCCCAGAGAGGGGAAGCTAACTACCCAGGGTCACACAGCCAAGTTGGGCAGAGCTGGAACTCAGACTCAAGCCTTCTCTGCCCCAGTGCAGGCTTCGGCTCGCTGCTCCGGCTGTCTCCCGGGGCAGCAGGAGAAAAGCAGGGTCCCCTACATAACTCTGTTACCCCGCAGGGGAGGTACGGATGCCCTCCGGGAAAACGGCCCGGCCCAACATCACCGACAACAAGGACGGCACCATCACGGTGAGGTACGCGCCCACCGAGAAAGGCCTGCACCACATGGGGATCAAGTACGACGGCAATCACATCCCTGGTAAGTCGGGGCCGGGCTCAGAGGGGCTCACAGTGGCTTCGTTCTTGCCTGCTTTCTTTCAACAAATATTCACGGAGCAGCGGCTGTATGCAGAGACGTGCCAGCCCCTGGGGGGGCAGACTGCCATCAGTCAGGCCCCGTGACAGACAGGGAAGCTGCAGGAACGTACAGGGGGCCCTGCTCACACAGGCCCTTCTGTCTGTCTCCTTCAGGAAGCCCCCTGCAGTTCTACGTGGATGCCATCGATAGCCGCCACGTCAGTGCCTACGGGCCAGGCCTGAGCCACGGCATGGTCAACAAGCCGGCCACCTTCACCATTGTCACCAAGGACGCTGGAGAAGGTGCGGGGAGCTGGAGGCAGAGGGCTGGGGGAGGAGGAGAGCAGGACCTCTGATCTCAGCCCCCTCCCCCTCCAGGAGGTCTGTCCCTGGCCGTGGAGGGCCCGTCCAAGGCCGAGATCACCTGCAAGGACAACAAGGACAGCACCTGCACTGTGTCCTACCTGCCCACGGCGCCCGGAGACTACAGCATCATTGTGCGCTTTGATGACAAGCACATCCCCGGAAGCCCCTTCACGGCCAAGATCACAGGTGGGGTGGGGGTGGGCACATGAGCCTACAGTACAAGCCCCAGCACGAGCCGGGTGGGGAAGCCCAGCATGTCCGAGTAACCCAGGGCGTTAGGGTTCGCGCCCCTCCGGGTGAAAGCGGTCATCTGTGGACAAATCCATTCCTTAGAGCAGGTGAGGAGTATCCACCCACCCCCCATGCTTTCAAACACCTCACCTCATTTAGTCACTGATGTAACTCTTGTGAAGTTAGGGTACCGATCATCTCTTTTGGTAGATCAGGAGGCCCAGAGAGGCTGAGCAACTTGATCAGAGCCACATCGCAGGCAAGGGGTCGGTGCTGTCTGCTCCAGTCTAGTGTTTCGGTTCCACGAAACCATGTGCCTTGCAATTAAAATACACAGATTAGGGATTGAGCCCATTCAGGCCTGAGGCACCCATGGGGCAGCTGGGGTAGTGGGCCCATCTGTCATCTTTGGCAGCCAACGTGTGACTGAAGGCCATGCTCTCGTGGGCCTTGGGCCTCTCTGCCCTGAGTGGTCCCAGCTCACAAGTCCAGCTAGGAGGTCTCCTGAGCCCGAGGACATGGCCTGCCTGGAATCCTGTCTGACACGTCAAACTCCCCCACCAGGTGATGATTCGATGCGCACGTCACAGCTGAACGTAGGCACCTCCACGGACGTGTCACTGAAGATCACCGAGAGTGACCTGAGCCTGCTGACCGCCAGCATCCGTGCCCCCTCGGGCAACGAGGAGCCCTGCCTATTAAAGCGCCTGCCCAACCGCCACATTGGTGAGTGCGGGGCCGAGGGAAGGGGCCTCCGGGGGAGGAGGAAGGCCTGACAGGAGTCGGGAGGGGGGCTCTGCCAGGCGCAGGGCCCCGTGCCTGACCACCCCCTCTCCACAGGCATCTCCTTCACCCCCAAGGAAGTCGGGGAGCACGTGGTAAGCGTGCGCAAGAGCGGCAAGCACGTCACCAACAGCCCCTTCAAGATCCTGGTGGGGCCATCTGAGATCGGGGACGCCAGCAAGGTGCGCGTCTGGGGCAAGGGCCTGTCCGAGGGACAGACCTTCCAGGTGGCGGAGTTCATCGTGGACACTCGCAATGCAGGTGCTTCTCGCCCCAGGGACCCCCGGCCCCACTCCCCACTCAGCTGGTGTTTCTAAGGAGGACTTGAACTTTCTCGCCCAGGGCCCCTTCGACATTTCCTCCTCCCTGAACTTCCTGGCCCAGTCTCTGTGGGGATTCACATTCTGGGGTCCATTTGGAGGGTAGTGCATGTTCTGTGTCACGTCTCTCAAATTTGAGAAAGCCCAGCTGTCCTGAGTTTCGGACTCTCCCTCACTCACTGGAACCTGAGAGGCCCACCTGAGGGACTTCCCCACACTGCCCCATCCCCGGCCCCCTGGCTCGGCGCCTGGCTCACCCTCCTCCCGCAGAGCCCACTGTTCTCGGTGGTTATTACCCATGCTGGGCACCTGTTCCAGACAGAGCCTGGAGTGTGGGGAGGGCACAGCAGAGTGGCAGGGCCTGAGGGGGTGTGTGTCCTTGGTGTCCTGCCAGGTTACGGGGGCCTGGGGCTGAGTATTGAAGGCCCTAGCAAGGTGGACATCAACTGTGAGGACATGGAGGACGGCACGTGCAAAGTCACCTACTGCCCCACTGAGCCTGGCACCTACATCATCAACATCAAATTTGCTGACAAGCACGTGCCCGGTAAGCTTTGGGCCACCGCTGGGCAGGGAGAGGCTGCGAGGCGGTGGTCGGAGCTGCCTGATCACCCCCTCCCCTCCCCTCCCAGGAAGCCCATTCACTGTGAAGGTCACCGGCGAAGGTCGCATGAAGGAGAGCATCACCCGACGCAGACAGGCGCCCGCCATCGCCACCATCGGCAGCACCTGTGACCTCAACCTCAAGATCCCAGGTGTGACCCCGGAAGGGCCTGGGCAGGGCTCTGGGGCGGCCAGTGGGCCCGGCCCACTCACCTCTGCCGCTCTGTGTCCCCCAGGGAACTGGTTCCAGATGGTGTCTGCCCAGGAGCGCCTGACGCGCACCTTCACCCGTAGCAGCCACACGTACACCCGCACCGAGCGCACGGAGATCAGCAAGACGCGGGGCGGGGAGACCAAGCGCGAGGTGCGGGTGGAGGAGTCCACCCAGGTCGGCGGAGACCCCTTCCCCGCCGTCTTCGGGGACTTCCTGGGCCGGGAGCGCCTGGGCTCCTTTGGCAGCATCGCCCGGCAGGAGGGTAGGCATGGCTGCGCTGGGCCTTCCGTCCCCTGGGGGCAGGGCAGGTGTTCTGGGCAGAGGAAGAGGTTTCACTGAGGAGGGAGGGGAGGTCCAAGGCTGGGAGCGGCCCCAGTGTCACCCTGACACTCCCCACTCCTTGCAGGTGAGGCCAGCTCTCAGGACATGACCGCACAGGTGACCAGCCCGTCGGGCAAGATGGAAGCCGCAGAGATTGTTGAGGGAGAAGACAGCGCGTACAGCGTGCGCTTTGTGCCCCAGGAGATGGGGCCCCACACGGTCACGGTCAAGTACCGCGGCCAGCACGTGCCTGGCAGCCCCTTTCAGTTCACCGTGGGGCCACTGGGTGAAGGCGGTGCCCACAAAGTGAGGGCTGGAGGCACAGGACTGGAGCGAGGGGTGGCCGGCGTGCCAGGTGAGGGGCAGGCGCCAGGCGAGGGGGGTGGAGGCAGGGCGGCCGGGGGGATGGGCAGTGGTGCTGAAGAGCTGTCTCTGCCCTGCTTCCCTGTCCCCAGCCGAGTTCAGCATTTGGACCCGAGAAGCAGGTGCCGGGGGCCTGTCCATTGCCGTGGAGGGTCCCAGCAAGGCGGAGATTGCATTTGAGGACCGAAAAGATGGCTCCTGTGGGGTCTCCTATGTTGTCCAGGAACCAGGTAGGGGTCCGTGATGGAGGGGGAGCCTGGGCCTGCCTGACCTGGGCCCCTGCTTGCTCTCTGCCCCATCTCCCTCCACCCCACACCCCTGGGGCTGTGAGTCTCTCTCCCTGACCCAAGGAGCCTGTCCAGGGATGAGGTGGGTGGGTGGTGCCACCCCCACCATCTCCCACCCAGGGGCCTGTGCTGACCAGCCTTCCCTCCCCAGGTGACTATGAGGTCTCCATCAAGTTCAACGATGAGCACATACCAGACAGTCCCTTTGTGGTGCCTGTGGCCTCCCTCTCGGATGATGCTCGCCGCCTCACCGTCACCAGCCTCCAGGTATGTGCACGGGGGTAGGCCCCTTTGCCATCCTAAGACATGGGCAGGAGCTGAAGGCAGGTCCATGGGTTCAAGGGTTTAACAGTGACCTTGGAAGGGACAGTCAGAAGTCCCCCTCCCTCCCAGTATCTGTACAGCAGGGGGCCATGCTTCACTCCCAGGATCATCTTCACACACTCCCATCCCCAACTGGCCTCCTTGTGCTTCTTTCAGTCCTTGCCATTGACCCACCTTCTCCAGGGAGCCCCCCACCCCCAGGCCAGTCTAGGCCACACTCTTTCTTCCTCATCTGGGCCTCTGGCCTGCTTTATAGTGTGAGTCTTACCTCCTCAGCCAGGACACGGTACATCGTCTCATCCCCCACCGTGCCCAGCACAGCTGGGTGGGTCCACCTCCCTGCAGGTGGATGCCAAGGCCCCAGGCCCTGCCCCCCACCTCCCAGAGCCTTGTTGACTACCTCCCTGAGCTGGGCCAGGCCGGGGCTGGGAGCCTCCAAGGCGAGGCGGGCAGCGAGAGCAGTGCTCCAGACCTTCCCAGGAGTCTGAGCACCCTCTGTGCCCTCTGCAGGAGACGGGGCTCAAGGTGAACCAGCCGGCATCCTTTGCAGTGCAGCTGAATGGTGCCCGGGGCGTGATCGATGCTCGCGTGCACACGCCCTCGGGCGCGGTGGAGGAGTGCTACGTCTCTGAGCTGGACAGTGGTGAGCTGGCCCTGGCCTTGCCCACCCGTGCCAGGCCCCGCTGGGGGACGGGGAGGGGAAGAACAAAGGCCCTCACCAACTCTCTGCCCCACAGATAAGCACACCATCCGCTTCATCCCCCACGAGAACGGCGTCCACTCTATTGATGTCAAGTTCAATGGTGCCCACATCCCTGGCAGTCCCTTCAAGATCCGTGTTGGGGAGCAGAGCCAGGCTGGGGACCCAGGCTTGGTGTCAGCTTATGG
Source organism: Neomonachus schauinslandi (assembly GCF_002201575.2). Classification (NCBI taxonomy): domain Eukaryota; kingdom Metazoa; phylum Chordata; class Mammalia; order Carnivora; family Phocidae; genus Neomonachus; species Neomonachus schauinslandi. The sequence continues at coordinate 82,750,124 of NC_058414.1, forward strand.
TCCTGGGCTTGAGGGAGGCACTACTGGTGAGTGGCTGGGGCAGAGGGGTGGATTTTGGGGTGCTCAACTTCTGGTCCTGTACCGCCCTGGCCCGGAGGGCTGAGTCCCTGCCGAGGTCGGCTGTGGGAGCCTGGGGCCCGGCCCAGCTCTGGGCCCCAAGCCCTTCCTGCCTACAGCCCATCCTTGCTACCTCCGACCCCCAGGCGTGTCATCAGAGTTCATCGTCAACACCCTGAACGCGGGCTCAGGGGCCTTGTCGGTCACCATCGATGGCCCCTCCAAGGTGCAGCTGGACTGTCGGGAGTGTCCTGAGGGCCATGTGGTCACTTACACTCCCATGGCCCCTGGCAACTACCTCATTGCTATCAAGTACGGTGGTCCCCAGCACATTGTGGGCAGCCCCTTCAAGGCCAAGGTCACAGGTGAGTGCCCTGGGTGGGGGGCATGCCTCCAGCCCGGCCTGGAGGACCCCAGTGGCCATTCACATTGGGTCACAGTCTGACCCCAAAACCACGGGCAACTTACCAGGAATAAGTGGGCCTGGTCGCACACACACCATTCTGTGCAGCCACGGAGAATCATTTTTGAAAATCAGCTCCTTCCTCTTTACTGTTGCCCATCACTTGATGAATCTTTTCCCTGCAATGGCTCCCAAGCTTTAGCTTAATCTTCTGCCCTCCTGGCTTCTAGGTTTCTGCTTTCTAGAAGACAAAGCTCAGTAAATACTTAGCACGCTTTCCTTTCAGAAGCAGCGTGAAGGATTAGTTAGATACGTGTTCTTTTTAAAGCAAGACTCTTACCCTGTGACTTGGATTCCCAGACTAAGCCAGGGTGAGGGCTGGAGCCATCTGAGGCCCAGGGCCTCAGGACAAGCGGAAGCTGGTGCACGCAGCCGGGCTCGCTGGGAAGGCCGGGTGCCCCAGCGGGGGGAAGGGACGTGGCTCCCGCTGTTAGGGGCTGTCAGTGCGGGGGCCCAGGGCCTGCAGCCTAGGGAAGGCAGGCCTCTTCCCCCAGCTCGTGCTTACCCTGCTCTGTCCCTCAGGGCCCCGGCTGTCTGGAGGCCACAGCCTTCACGAAACATCCACGGTTCTGGTGGAGACCATGACCAAGTCATCCTCCAGCCGTGGCTCCAGCTACAGCTCCATCCCTAAGTTCTCCTCAGATGCCAGCAAGGTGGTGACACGGGGCCCGGGGCTGTCCCAGGCCTTTGTGGGCCAGAAGAACTCCTTCACCGTGGACTGCAGCAAAGCAGGCATGCTGAGGGAGGAGAGGGGTGGTTTCCTAGGGTGGGCACAGGGACACGGGAGGTGGGGGGTCCCGAGGGGCTGTGGGCCCCTGGGGTGACCCAGCCCCTTCTGTCTCCTCTCCAGGCACCAACATGATGATGGTGGGCGTGCACGGGCCCAAGACCCCCTGTGAGGAGGTCTATGTGAAGCACATGGGGAACCGGGTTTACAACGTCACCTACACCGTCAAGGAGAAAGGGGACTACATCCTCATTGTCAAGTGGGGCGACGAAAGTGTCCCTGGAAGCCCCTTCAAAGTCAATGTGCCCTGAATCCCAGAAGCGCCTCCCCCAACCTCGGCCCCCGCCTCCGGCCAGCCCGTGCACACGCACACACACGCGCACACACACACACAAATTCCACACCTAGATGCACACGCGCAGAATCAGACCGCAAACACCCGCCCTGGGGTGTGGGACGGGTGGCTCAGCCTCCCCGCCATGCCCCCAGGGCTTGGGGGGGGGGCCTTACCTGTCTCAGGGCAGCGCTCCTCCTGGCCAGTGTGACACGAGGGCGGGCTGGGGATCGGGAGGGGGTCAGGGAAGCCCCGAGTTTTCTGGTGGGGCTGAGGCCAGCGGGGAAGCATGTGTTTGGGGGTGTCTGCGTGTGTGAGAGAGGTCACCCTCAAACCGCACTGCCGGCCAGACCACCTTGCTGCTAAGGACCGGGTCTAGCCCCTTGGGGGCCACAACCCCAGAGCGTTAAGGACTTGGAGAAGAAAGCACAACCGGAGGAGAAAACAGACCCAGACCCAGCAGCGCTGGACACGGCCTGGCCCCGGGCGGTTTCTAGCTGCCCAGCCAGGCTTCCTGGAGGACTGCTTTCTCTCTCTCTCTCTCTCTCTCTCGCTCTTTTTTTTTTTTTTTTTACGGTTGCACAGCTCTGCCCCGTGGGGGGCCTTTTTTACACACTGCGAGGCCCAGCTTTCTGGGGGGACTTTTGCACAAATCATGTGGCTCTGCCGGGAGTCGCTTACGTGGAAAACTCCAAATAAAGTGTGGCCTGTCGCAGAGGCTTGGCTGTTGTCGTGCACGTGCTTTCTATGGGTGGCCACCATCTGTCTGGGGAGGTCTGGGATTTGGTGGAATACCTGAAAGAACCAACGACAGGGGCTTCCAGGATTAGTCCTCAGACTCCTAGGGAGTTGGCGGGTGGGAGAGGGAAGTGAACGCTGTTCTGGAAGACTGCCCTATGGCTCCTGGGAGGCCAGCTTCCCTTCAGCCTGATCTCAAAGATGTTCAACAAATTAGGTCCTTAAAACAGTGAGCACGGACTCCCAACAGGAAATGTTCCTCACCCAGCAAACAGGCGGAACCCCATGCAAACCCAGGAACCTTCAATCCAGTTAAGTCCAGGGTCAGATCTGGACCCGTTCCGGTTCCATCAACAGTTGTGACCTTGCTCAGGACCCCAACCCAAACCAGCCTCCTAACCAGTCACCCTGGCCCGAGCTCTTCCCTTAGTCTCCCTGGCCCACAAGCATCTGCTGGTAGCATCCGTGGCCCGCCCACCAGCCTCTTCATTCAGCCTCCCTGGCTCAGACCTCTGAACTAGTCTCCTAGGCCCACCGCTGCCTCAATTAGCCTCCCTGGCCAGCCAGCCTCTTGATGAATGTAGCCTCCCTGGCTCACAAACCACTGAACTAGCCTCCCTGACCCTACAGCCTTTTCACTTAACTTCCCAGCAGCCCCTTACCCGAGCCTCCCTGGTCCACCAGCCTCTTCACTGAGCCTCCTTGGCATGCTTGCTTCTTCTATTAGTCTCCCTGGCCTCCAGCCACTGGCAAGTCTTCAGAGAGGCCCACCACCTCTTCCCTCAGCCTCCCTGGCCCACCAGCTTCTTATTTAGTCTCCCAGGCCCACCACCTTCTCCCTTAGCCTCCCTAGTTCACGAGCCTCCTCCCTTAGTTTCCCTGCCCACTAGCCGCTTAACTAACTGCCAGCCCTTTAACAAGTCCCTTGCTCACCAGCTTGCAAACTAGCCCTTTTGTCCCACAGCATATTCACTAGTCTCCCTAGCCTGCCAGCATCTTTCTATGGCCTCCCTGGCCCACAAACCTCTGAACTAGTATGCCTGGCCCATGAGCCTCTTTACTAGTCCCTGGCCCACCAGCTTTTTTTTTTTATTTATTTATTTGAGAGAAAGAATGAGAGCGAGAGCATGAGAGGGGTGAGGGTCAGAGGGAGAAGCAGACTCCCTGCTGAGCAGGGAGTCCCATGCGGGACTCGATCCCGGGACTCCAGGATCATGACCTGAGCCGAAGGCTGTCGCTTAACCAACTGAGCCACCCAGGCACCCTGGCCCACCAGCTTCTAAACTAGACTTTTTGGTCCATCAGCATCTTAACTAGTTTCTTTAGCCCACCAGCCTCTTTGCTTACCCTCCCTGACCCACCAGCCTCTTCCCTTGGCCTCCCTGGCTACTAACCTCTCAGCTAGTCTGGGCCCGCCAGCCTCCAGACTTAACCTCCCTGGCCTACAGTCTTTTCACTTAGCCTCCCTGGCCAGCCAGATTAACTAGTCTCCATGGCCAACTAACCTGTTCACTTACCCTCCCTGGCCCACCAGTCTCTTCCCTTAGCCTCCCTGGCCCATCAGCCTCTTAACTAGTCTCCGTGGAAAACCAACCTCTTCAGTTAGCCTCCCTGGCCTGCCACTTCTTCACCTAAGCCTCGCTGACTGAACAAGCCTCCCTGGCCTATAGCCTCTTCCCTTAGCCTCCCTGCCTTTAACTAGTCTCCCTGGCCTGCTAGCCTCTTCACTACTCTCCCTGGTCTGCCGGGTTCTTAACTAGTCCCGCAGGCCCACCAGCTTCTAAACTAGTTTCCTTGGCCCATCAGCATCACTACTAGTTTCCCTGGCCCACCAGTCTCTTCACTTGACTTCCTTGGCCACCAACATCTGAACTAGTCTTCCTGGCCTGTCAGCGTCTTATCTATTCTCCATGGCTTGCCAGCCTCCTAACTAGTCTTCCTGGCTCACCAGCTTCTTCCCTTAGCTTCCCTGGCTCATCTGCTTCTTCACTTAGCCTCCCTGGCCCACCAATCTCTTAACTAGTCTTCCTGTTCCACCAGTGCTTAAATAGTTCCCCTGGCCCATCAGCTTTTTACTAGCCTCCCTGGCCCACCAGTCACTTAGCTTCCCTGGTCACCAACCTTCGAACTAGTCTTCCTGGCCCTATAGCCTTGTCACTTCGCCTCCCTGGTCCCAGCCAGTTCTCTCAAACCCACCCTCCACACCGCAGCCTGAGAGGCTCACATTGAAAGGCATTTGCCCCTCTCTGGTTCGGGCCCTTCTGCAGCTCCCTCCGGTTTCAGGCTAATGTCTACTCTTCCTAACAAGGCCACCAAGTTCACACACCAGCGTCCCCCACCAGTTCAGGCAAGAAGTCCTGAGTCAGGGGCGCCTGGGTGGCTCAGTCGTTAAGCGTCTGCCTTTGGCTCAGGTCATGATCTCAGGGTCCTGGGATCGAGCCCCGCATCGGGCTCCCTGCTCGGCGGGAAGCCTGCTTCTCCCTCTCCCCCTCCCCCGGCTTGTGTTCCCTCTCTTGCTGTGTCTCTCTCTGTCAAATAAATAAATAAAATCTTAAAAAAAAAAAAAAAAGTCCTGAATCAGACAGTGTGCCCACTCCCCACCACACCCTCTACTCCAACCCCACTTTACAGCTTCTAGCTTCCTGGGTACCCAAGCTGCAATTTGGGCCTGTGCCTGGGAACACCCTTGCCTCTCCACCCCCCTCATCTTTCTGGCTCCCTCCCTGTCTCTCCTGGATCTGCCCCCCAGTTCCCAAACTGCCCCAGGGCACCTCTCTGCATTACTACACTGATCTGTGACTTTGTATCTACAGACCCTCCTCCCCTACCAGCCTGGGCTCCCTGACCCTGGAAGATCTAATACAGACAGGTGTGACACATGAATAAATAATTCAGTAGCCAGAGCAGGGCAAAGCAGCATGTCACTCAATTGACCCCTCAACTCTAGACCTGCCCCCGGACATTTCAGCACATAGTGGTGGGTCAGTCAGAGAAGACCACCCTCCTCACCTCTTTACTCAGTAGCCTATCTGCCTCTGCGCTCTTTTTTAAGTTTCTTCCTCCCTTTCCCCCTCCTTGCTCTGAATCCTGCTCCCATAAGACCCCTCCAGGGCCTCTCTTATGTTTGCCTTCCTCCCCATCCTGCAGGGAGCTCCCTGAGGAAAGAAATCGCATTTGATCAGTCTTGTGTCCTCAGCCCCCTCATGGCCACATTTGATAAATGCTGGTTGAATGAATGAGTGCCCAGCTCCTTACTCTACCTGATAAAACCAATGAAGGCAGGATCCATTCTCTTAAGTACCCAACCACTTGAGACCATTGTGGGCCAGTTCTGTGCCAGGCACTAAACCAGGTGCTTCTACACACACCTGTCCTCATTCTCTACCCTCCCTCCCCACTCACCCTAGGTGTGAGCACTTTCCTGAATGGCCTGTTGGCCTCCCCCTCAGCATCACCTGCTTTCCACCTGTGTGCTTATAGACGCCCAACCCAGCTGCTCTTCCCCAACCAAAGTATAGCCCTGGGTGCTGAGCATTTATGGACTCTATCTCACTTCATCCTAACAGCTCTATCAAGTGGGTGGGCATACTACTATCTGAAGAACTCGAGGCCTTGAGAACTTTGGTGATAAATCCAAAATCATACTTCTAAGTAGCAAGGCCAAGATTCAAACCAGGTGTGCCCAAACCCCAAGGTTCTCATACAAATAACCACTAGCTGAAACCATCTGGATGTCTCAAGCACTCTAAACTCACAAACCACAGCTGAACACCAGGATGCCTGTTGGCTAAAATGGAGAAGAGTGGACCTTCTCTTTCAGTCTGTATTTCACAGAGCTCACTCTCTCAGTAATTTACTGCTATCCACCTAGTTGCAATGGCCAGAAGGCTGGGCGTCACCTGGGTCTCTACTTTACTCCCCAAACACATCCAATCTGAAAACCAGTTTTGTGGATTCTGCTCTAAATATCTCTTGACTCCATCTCCTTCTCCACATTCCCATTATCACAGCCTGAGTTCTGACCACCATTATCTCTTACCACAAAGGTATCCTTCCAGTCTTGCCTCTGCACACAGCACGTGACAGTGCTCTCTCTAAAACATGTATCTCACGACATCATTTTCCAGTGACTTCAGGATAATTTGTCCTCAGGATAACTTCCAGATTCTTTACCTTTGTTTGAGGGCACTTATGCTCTCTAGTCACTAAGCCTTGGCATATGCTGTTCCTCTTGCCTACAACACCCTCTTGTCCTTATTTCTATCTCCTGAATCCTTCTGGCGATCTTCTTTGAGCACACCTTCCCCCCAGTGGGCTAGTTACCCCTTCAGTGGATGCTTCCACGTCCTGGAATTAACTTTAGCAATTAACACACTGCTTTGTAATTGCATGTTCACTTGAATCCCTACCTCACTAGTCAGTGTCACCATCAACTTGTTCAATCTTTTATCTACTAAACAAATATATACTAGCTGTTAACTGCGTGCCATAGTTAAATACTTACATACACGATACAGACCCGTACCTTGCCCTGGAGAACAGAAACCCTATCTTCTCTTCTGGCGTCTAGGTATCTATCATCAGGAGACTCAACAGGTTTATTGAATGAGCGATGGAACGCGCTTGCGTGAGCCCGTGGTGCCGCGCGCACTTCTGGGAATCGTAGTCCCCAGGTTCGGGCCTCTCTTTATGGCGCAGGCGTATTCAGATTGAGACCGTTTTACTATTAATGCGCATGTCCCGGGAGGCGGAGTGGTGAACTGCGCATGTCTAAGGGGTGGAGGTGCGGGCGAAAAGGCGGTGCACTGCGGAGGTGGGGCTTCGGTGACTTCGGGCCGTCGCGGACCTGCCTGCGAGAATGGCGGGTAGGGGGAAGCTAATTGCGGTGATCGGAGACGAGGACACGGTGACTGGCTTCCTGCTGGGCGGCATAGGGGAGCTTAACAAGAACCGCCAGCCTAATTTCCTGGTGGTGGAGAAGGATACAACCATCAATGAGATCGAAGACACTTTCCGGTACGGTAGCCCGCGAGGCCTGAATGGGACCCTCTGCCTTGGGTGGGAGCGCGGGGAGTAGGCGGGGCCGGCGCGGGGCCCCGGCGGGCGGGGACTGCGCTGGGCTTCCAGACCCAGATGTTGAGGGTCAAGGAAGTCGGTTCGGCCGCCCTTCCGGAGGAAGCCTCTGTGCTCCAAGTTCGCTTCTGGGGCTTGGGGGAACCCGGGCTATGTCAAGTCCACGAGCTCATCTCTCACATGACTGTGTGTCAGGGAAGAAGGGGAACAGAGCTCATGACGGGCGCCGCCCCTCGGCCCAACCTGCCGCAGGGTCAGCTTCGCCCCCGTTCACCTGTAGAGCAGACCCCCAGCATTGCTAGCACTCGGCTCTTGCGGATTGACCCCTAAAGGAACCACACACTCATCGGAACACCTAGGCAGTGGGGTCGGGCTTTCTTGTATTTCCATGTCCCTTAGAGGCTCACAACCATCCTGTAAGCTAGGGGTTATCATTCCTCTTTACAAGAGAGGTTAAGGCACGTACCAAAGTCACAACATTTGGAAGAGAGGGAGAGGGGATTTGAACCCAGTCCCAACTCTCTTAAGCCAGGTCCACACTTTGCTTGTACAGTTCTCTCTCTCTCAGAATTTCCCATTGTCCTGAGCACAGCAGGCAGAATATTAGGACAGTATCCTACTTTCTGCTAAGACCTTGCATTTGAAGTCCTCATTTCTTCCCCTGGGTCAAGAGTGATAGCTTCATAGTGTGAATCCAGGCATGTTCCTTAATCCAGGAGGTGTCCTGGTGGCTTGAATTGAGAATGCCAGCCCCCTATGCTTTCTCACCCCTTTTCTAAGGCACCTGTTGCCAAGTCTCAGGGATGAACCATGCTCACCTGTTTTCCCCTACATAGTTCAGCCCTGAGCTGCGGGCTGAGACTGGTTCCTGCTGCCTGGGGTATGGTAGGCCCTGAACTGGCCTGATCTCTAAGCATTCTGGTAAAGTGACTCAAGTTGTCATGGGAGAAGGACAGAGTTTACTCCAAGAACTTTCCATGTTTCTCTCCAAAGGGACCCAGAGATCATCAAGTCTAACCTGCTCTAGTGCCTGGCACAGAGCAAGCGCTCAATAAAATTAATTTTTAATATTTTACTTAATGCGTGGGTGATCACAAAGAAGGGAGAGCGCAGTGCTAGGCTCTCTCTTTGGGGGAAAGTATGATTTTCCTCCTCTTGTGTTGTATTCTTGGCTCACACCAAACTTCCCCCCGATCCATCCCCCACCCTCATCAACATAGACCTTAAAGCCTTTAGTGGTCTCATCAGCCCCCTTAAAAAAAATTTTTGTTTCGTTTGAAAAGTTAAAGTATTCATGTGGTTTGCAAATTAATATTTAAAAGGTATAAACATTGAGAAGTCTCACTTCCATCTCCGCCCCCCCCCCGTCTTTTTCCACTTCATTACCTCCCTCCTCCACTCCTGTAAACACTTAATTGCTTATTTACCTTTCTGCTTTTTCTTCATGTACATACAAAGGGACAGGCATGCATATTCTTATCCTCTTTGCAACATACAGAATACACCAGCATGTGCCCTAATCTTCAGCACCAATTCACTTGGGAGCCTTCCAAGCAGGGGAGGGAGAAGCCAACCCTGACAGCCAGGGCCTTTAGGTTTTTGCATTTGATCCTGGTTAGAAACTCTCCAGAGTTTAGCTGGCAACCTTTGCCCTTGAACTCTGTGGTTTCTGGGTCAAGCCCATTCCCCTCTGCAGCCCAGCCTCAGCACCTCTGAGTGGGCTGTCCTCGAATCCCTTCTCCTCTCTCCCAACAGGCAGTTTCTAAACCGGGATGACATCGGCATTATCCTCATCAACCAATACATCGCAGAGATGGTGCGGCACGCACTCGACGCCCACCAGCGCTCCATTCCAGCCGTTCTGGAGATCCCGTCCAAGGAGCACCCCTATGATGCCGCCAAGGACTCCATCCTGCGCAGGGCAAGGGGCATGTTCACGGCCGAGGACCTGCGCTAGGGCCCTCCCCACAGCCATGCAGCCTCTCGCCAGGCTTGCCGTGAGCCCTCCTCTAAGTTGTGAGCCTCTGATTTCCAGTTCCCAGCCCCCTGCCCCTTCCCATTCCACTGAGAGCCTAGGTGAGGTGCTTCCATGTTGCTGGGGCTCTGCCATTAAAGTCAAGGCTGCTTAGGGAACAGGAAGCCCGAGTGTCTTCTCTCCACTACCCCTCTGTGCTGTTACACAGTGTCATTGTTAATGTTAAATTAAAGTAATGTTCTTGTTTCTCTCCAAACTGAGGCTGGGTGCTACAAAGGACACGCATGGGATGAGGCGGTTGGGGGGATTAGATTGGCAGGGCCAGAAATGGTTCTGCCAAAGATACGGGCATAGAAAAGTTGGACCAGAAAGATGGTGCCAGGAGGTTGTGACTCAAGGATGGGTCCTTTGAATCAACAGCGACCAGCTCTGGTCGGGAGGAATGGGAGGAGGTTTGTGCCCAGGCCCTTGGCTCCCCCACTTCAGTCTCTCTTGGGCTGGGAAGGGACCTGACCCGAAGGGAGGGAAGCAGAAACACAGGAAACCTAGAAGCCTGTGATACCAGACCGAGCCGGGGTCCTGCAAGAGGTTTGGAGGTCAAGGCTCTTAGCTGGTGGGCCCTGGCCTGAGGTTGCCTCTGGATCAAGGCATGTGAGGTCTGCTAAAGGCATGGCAAGTAGAACCCTGGCCCTGTGTGAGGTGAGGCTTGGTTGCCAGGTGACTGTGGCAGCCCCCTGCTGCCAGAAGGACCCTGCTTGCTGTTGCTCAGCCCTCAGCTGCAGCCACCCTGCCCCTTCCCTGGCTACCATGTCGCGGCAACTCAACATGGATACGCTGCGGCAGAACTTCTGGAAGGAGGAATATCTGCGGGAGAAGATGTTGCGCTGTGAATGGCACCGCAAGTATGGGTCGATGGTGAAGGCCAAGCAGAAGGCTAAGGCTGCAGCGCGCCTACCCCTCAAACTGCCCACCCTGCACCCCAAAGCCCCACTCCCGCCTCCACCTGCCCCCAAGGCAGTGCCTACCGAGGCCCCCAGCCCTGCCCCGGAGACTCCTATTCAGTCAGAAATGCTCCCGGTCCCGCCTGCCACCCGGGCCCTGCTGTATGAAGGCATCTCCCACGACTTCCAGGGCCGCTACTGCTACCTCAACGCCCGAAAACTGGACCTGCCAGAGATGCGCTACCTCTTCCCCATCACCACCAGCTTCACATATGGCTGGCAGCTGGGTGAGCCCCAACCTCTCAAATCACTCATCTCACGGACACGGAGCCCCTGCCCTGAGCCAGGCTGTGCCGTCAGCACTAGGCACACAAGACGTGGATGGGGTTGTCCATTTTAGTTGGGGGGGTCTAGGCCGTAAAGAGGACCCGTCTGATAAGGACAAGTTCCATGATGAGACTAGGGGGTGATGGGGGAGATGGGCAAGGGACGTGTGAGGCTTTAGACTGGATGGTCAGGAAAGGCCTCTCTGGGGACCCAACGGTTGGAAGCTAAGTGACACGAAGGAATTTGGATTCCAAGTGGGAGACGAAGCCACGGAGCTTTTTAAGCCGGTCAGTGGTACTGGTCGGGTACTAACTCTTCTGTAAGTAACGGGTTTTTCAGGGAAAGAGTCAACTCTGGTAGCTGAGGTCTGCATCTGTGTTGGGTCATCCTGGCAGGAGAGGACGGTGGCTTGGGCTAGGGTGATTAGCGGTAGAGCCGAGGGAGATTCAGGCTATGTTTTGGAGGAGGAATCAATGAAGCCTACTGATGGACTGAATGACCGAAGGGGAAAGAAGACCGTGGTGAAGCCCCAGTGTTTGGCTCAAGCGCCTGGACAAGAAAGATGGAGAGGAGCAGGGTTGGGGTGGGGGGGGGGGGGAGGACAGGTCAGCCCTGACCAGGCTGGAGGGGCCAGCGAGGTGGCTGTGTATGGAGGTCCCCCTGTGGAGTGAGGTCAGAGCTGAAGATGCAAACTTGGGGGTCATCAGAATGTAGGTGCTATTTATTTATTTATTTATTTTAAAGATTTTATTTATTTGACACGAGAGAGACAGCGAGAGAGGGAACACAAGCAGGGGGAGAGGGAGAAGCAGGCTTCCCGTGGAGCAGGGAGCCTGACGCGGGGCTCGATCCCAGGACCCTGGGATCATGACCTGAGCCGAAGGCAGACGCTTAATGACTGAGCCACCCAGGCGCCCCTGTAGGTGCTATTTAAAGTCTGAGGTCAGGTGAGCTCACCCAGGGAACTCCAGATGCTGGAATCTGACAGGAGAGGCAGGGGCACAGAGAGGGGTAGGGCGATGGTGTTGGTGGGAAGGCTGTCCCTTCTGGACCGAGTCTGCTTTTTCTGTGAGGCTGAGAGTCGAGGTCATCCTCTGGGGTGGGGGTGGGGGGCAGTGGTGTAGTTGGAGATAGAGTTAAATGGCATAGGAAAGGGAACACGCCTGGGAGTGTTGCGGGATTGCTGGGCGATGCTGTGTCCCTTGCTCCTTGTGCTCATGAATTGTGAACGAGGCTACTCAGTCATGGGTTTTTCTCCCCACGCTTGAGTGCCTGGGCTGGAAAGGCGGGTGGTTGGGGATAAACACAGTTGATGTTTTTGCCTAAAAATTTCCCCCATTTTCCACAGGGTCCTAAAGGGAGGGGAAAAGAGGAATTTTCCCAAAAAAGCAGGAAGCAAGTCCCAGAAGAGCAGGAGGTAGAAGGAAGCCCTCTCTCCCCCAGGGACGTCTAGCTCTGTCTGTCCCTGTGGCCAGCCATGCTGGGGGTCCCACCACCCGCTCTGTGGAGTCTGGGGTGGCGGAAACGATAGCAGTCCTGCCGTCACTGCTGCTCTGGACCCCCAGCCAGCTCCCTGTTTGCCCAGGCTGGTGTTCCTCAGAAGCACCTTTTATTCTTCCACACTTCCAAAGTGGATACAGTACAGGCAGATTCCCAGGGCTCCGTAGACGGGGCTCCCGTGGTTCCCTTTCCCAGGACCCATTCCTGGCCTCTGACATCTTTCCACAGGCCCCCCAGTGAAGCAAGAACTGGTCTCCTGTAAGATGTGCCGCACTGAATCGTTCTTCCGAAAGAATGGGGCCTTCTCGCTGCTTGACCCTCAGGACCTGGCGCTCTGACGTTGGCGGGGCAGTGGACTTAGGGGAGGAAAGAAGAAATAACACGCCTCCTGGTGGGGCTGAAGCTGCGGCGTGTGTCTGTGTGTCTGGCCTCCGAGGCCCTGAGGCAAAGTTCTGGGCCTTTCTTGGAACGACCTCTGTTCTGCCCTTGCGGGCCTGCGGGTCGCCGGCTTGCGTTTTCCTTTGAGCATTCAGCAGTGACGCGAGGGGGCCGGGAAGGGTGAGCGCTCCTCTCCAGCCCCAGGCTCCTCGGCGCCAGGGGGCCACAGGAGCTGCTGGAAGTTCTGGGTGTTCCTGGAAGAGAGAGGCCTGTCATCCCAGAGAAGGGGACCCACTCCCGCCCGGTCGGCCTCCCCGCCCTCCCCCCTCCCCTGGCCCCGAGGGCCCGCAGCCGCCACGTCCTCTCCCGGAGCGCTCGCTGCAGCTGCTCCCGCAGGGCCCGCCGCTGCCCCGCCGCGTCCTCCTGGGGCGGTGCCGAGCGCTGAGGCCCCGGCCTCCTCCCCCGCGGGCCTGGCGGAGCCGCCGGCCGCAGCACCCGGGCCGACGAGCCCCTGCCGCCCTCAGTCGGCGTCCGTGCGGGTGCGCGGGGCACGCACTCGGGAGGGACCCGGAAGGCGCCCAGCCCGCCGCCCGCCTGGGCAGGATCGCGGGGGCTCCGCCGCCTTCCCCCGGGAAGGCTTGCCTGTGGCGGGAGCTGGGCTGCGCTGGGTGGGGGCCCCAGAGGGTGCACCCGGCAGTGGCGGTTCCTGGCGAGGCGGAGGCGTTCCAAGACCTGGGGGAGGCGGCTGTCAGCGGCCGGCCGCCCGTCGTGCCCCTCGCGCCCCAGGCCGGCCCCGCGCGGAGCGGGTACGCACCCGGAGCCGCTGCTGCTCGCGGGCCTGCCGCCGCCGGCGCCGGGCCGCGCGGTGCAGCTGCAGCAGCCACTGCAGAGCCGTCTCCCGCTGCGCCGCCCTCACGCCCGCCGATGCCTTCTCCCGGCCGGGGAGCGCGGGCCACGCGGCCTTCGAGGCCTCCGGGGCCTCCGCGCCGCACCCCCGCTCCCCGACGGCGCCCAGGAGCCTAGCGGAGCCGCCGCGCACCTGCTCCGCCGGGCCCGGGCTTCCCTCCGGGTCCTGAAGCCAGTGCGGGTCGCGCAGCAGCCCTGGGCGCCCCGGGAGAGCCGCGGGATGCTGCTGCTACCCCGAGCCCCGGTGCCTGGGAGCCGCGGCCGGGCCGGGAGCCTCGGGGGTAGGAGGGGAGGCCGCGCCCGCTCCCGGACGGCCCTCTGCTCTCCCGCGGCCGGTGCCGACTCTCGGCTCCCGCCGTCAGTTTTGTCCTGCGTCAGCTGGGTGGTCCTTTCCCCGGAGCCGGGGCTCTCCCTTCCCCCAGGCTAAGGCTTCTGTTCTCCCAGGGACCTGCAGAAATCCCTAGAAATGCCCAGGGAGCCGCCTTCCTCGGGGGGCTGTGTAGGCGCCTCTCCCTCAGCCACCTCCCAGGCTTGTGAGATGCGGCCTGGGGAAGTCTGAAGGGTCTTCACTTCCCGGCCCCGAGGAGTCTCCTTCCTCGGCTCCTGGAGAACCTCTTTTCTCTGGCACTCAGGGCTGTTTCCTCTTTAACCTTGAGGAGACTCACTCCTCTCACTCTGGGGAGCCTCCTCCCTGGGGTACACAGAGACTTCCTCCCCCAGAGCCCGAGTGGCCTCCCGACTCTGACCCTGGTGTATCTTCTCTCTCTGTCTCTTAGGAACTTCTTCGCTCTCCCCGCTGGGGGCCTCCCCTCTCTGACCCTGGGGACGCTCTTTCTGCTCTTGGGGATCCTCCTCTCTCTGCCTCTGAGGAATCTCAATCCTCAGCAGTTTCTGAAGTTCTGCTCTCTCCTGGCCCAGGCTCCAGCCCAGCCCCACAGGGGGATCTTGGGGTTCTTACAGGCCCTGGGAGGGCAGGCGTGAGGGCCTTGGGGCTCCCTGAGTGAGCTTCCTCCCCCATAGGCTTGTGGATGGCCTCTGGGTTGTAGGTCCTGCTTGTCTCCTCTCTCCCCTCTGAGCCAGGTCCTGGGAAGGAAGAGCATTTGGGCCCAGGCTTGTGAGGGGATCCCCATACCTCAGCCACTTTCCCCGCAAGGGACCCTGGAGACCTCAGTGGCTGTCCCAGTGGACCTCATTTTCATTACAGCCCTTGCCTGATTCCTGAACTCGTTCAGCCTACTTTACGTGGTGTAAAAGGTGCTTTCAGTGAGAGTCCCTTCTTCCACCTGGCTATAGGAGGTGACATCACCTCCCCCCCGGTAGCCTCCTCCCAGGCAGACCCACCCCTGCTAGCCCCAATCTGAGAGGGCCTTTGCCCAGAACACTTTAACTCTTTCACCTTGAACTCAGAGCTTCCTGGGTCCCCAAAGATACTGCTGGTGGTGGAGTTCGGCTCTTGTAAGCAACCTGAGGGAGAAAGGCCAATGTCAGGAATGCTCTGCTCATGTCCCAGCCCCTCACACACATTCCACCTGAACTGGAACCAAGAAGCCTAGGGAGTCCCCAGCACGTAAGGGGAAGGGCATGCCCTCAGGACCAATGTTTGAACTTCAACGCTGTCACAGTTCATCCGTCCACCTTTATTCAAACTACCTGCCATGTATCTGCTTGTTGGATTTGCCTGTCAACAGCCCACCACATCTTCCTCATCCTCCCAGCCAAGGCAGAGCACCTCAGAGGGACCTGCACACCCTTGTCCTCAAAACCACCAGGGGATGCCTTGGGGGTGGGAAGGGCCTGTTGGCCAGGCTTGTCAGTCCCTTACAAGGACACCCCACTTCCTCCTGGTGGGCCCCTCTAGGCCCGTAAAGAAACCCACGGTAGGCACCTTATTTTACTGTTATTAAGAAAAATCCTCCTTAGGCCTTTCTTGGTTGCTGACAGTAAAATCAAATGAAACTCAAGAAATGAAATTTGAGGCTGGAGCCGGCCCTAAAAACTGCAAGTTTCATAATTAACAAAAGAAATCTAAAAAAAGAAATGAAATGTCTCTGCTCCCTTGCAGATGTGCAGGAAAGAGAGTCCTTCTGCAGCCCTAGAACTAGTTAAAAGAACTTGATTTCGTAAGACCCTAAATGGAGAACTGTCACAAGAATATTCCATCTTTATGCAATGTGGATGTGTGAATATTCACAAAAGTAACCAAATGGGTAAGTTCTTTGTGACAATGTCTTCTGAACAAAGGAGTCTGATAAGACTCCCAAGCCTTTAGAAATGATTGCCATGAACACTGAACATGACCCCCAGCCCTGTGCCCTCACAATTCTGATCTGTTGTCTTACTAGAGAACTTATTCCTCTGGTTATAATGTTGTAACTGATGCCTCTGTATTCCCAAGAGATCTTTTACTTGTAAAAATCTCTGCCAATCAGAAAAAACAAGCATTGGCTCTTTGCTTTTCTCTCACGTGCATGATGGAACAATTAGAGGCCTCTGGCTCAACTAGGTTTATTTAACAAATAATGTGAGAGTCTGGTTCATTTAAATTAATAGGTCCAGGGTTCACAGCATCTATCCCATGGAATTCTAATTGCCTGTTTATGGTTGCACTCTCACTAAGCTGTGATCTCCTCAGTGACAGGGACCAAGGAATGGGGCCAAGTCCATCCTGTGCTCTGTATGTTCCCAGTGCCTGGCGTGGGGGGGGGGGGCAAATAGGTGACAGGTGCCGCCGTTCCATCCCTCCTCCCTGGGCCACCACGCACAGTCATTCCAGCACTCCCTCCCCTGAGCCCCAGTTTAGCTTCGGAATCCTGGACCCCGTGCCGGAGACAGCTGGTACCGAACAGGCGGAATTGGGACATGAAATAAAACCTACTTCTTGTCCCCGGGTGCTCCTTGGCACCCAATAAAAAGTATGAGATGAAGAATGAGTGAGAAGGGGACTGGGATCCTGGCACTTGGGATGAGGACTTCCCACCTCCTCCCGATCTTGTCTGGCCACGCAGCCAGGGTGTCAGCATACCGGGTGTGGGCTCTGCAGGCATAGCAGGGCTCCCCCACCTTGGGTCTCCATCACTCCTAGCTTCACCCAGATCCAGGGCCGACGATGGGTCAACCGCCTGCCCCCTACAGGAGTCAGAGGCTGCCTCAGAATCGGCTCTTGCAGCCCATGGGCTCTAGAAAGGGGAGGCAGCCTGTCCGCCAGGCCCCCCACCCCAATGCCTGAGCCCAGTCCAGGGCGGCCTCTCCCAGCCCCTGCACCCACCCCTGGGTCCCAGGAGCTGGAACGTGGGGGTCACCCTTTCCAGGGGCTGTGGGGCAACCATATGGGTACAACTGAGTGAGGACCCCAAGAGGAGCCTTGGGCATTAGGAAGAGGGCCTAGGCAGGACTGTGGAAGGAGATAGGAAAAAGGATCCAGGGCTTGGCCCCTTTGTGTGGCAATACAAACTGGACAGAATTTCCTGGGAGAAAGACTCACCCCTCGGGAAGCTGATGGTTCTGGCTCAGAGAGTCCCCAGCCTGGGGCAATGGGCACAGCCTGGAACTCTGGAAAGTTGGAGGGTGCCCTAGTCCACAGGTGGGCTAGGGTAGGCACCATTTAAGATGGCCCAAATCATCCCTCCTCCTGGTACCCTTGCCCATGTATGACCCTGCTCTCTTCCCCTCCTTGTGAGGAAATGGATCGCTCCTGCCCATTCGAGCCTGCAGATGAGATGAGACTGCTGTTCCGGCCAACAGGGTCGGCTGGACCCTCCCTTAGCGGTCACCGCTAAGACCCCCTCTCGCTGCAGCTGAGGATGCCTCGGCTCTCAGAGAGGGCTGCCCGCCTGCCCAAAGAGCCTCGGACAGTTGGGAACTGGGAACTGGGAGGCACAGTCCCAGGTCCCAGTCACCAGAGCACCCTCCCTCCTAGAGGGGCGAGGCCAGCCACCAGCCCTGGGGGAAAGGGTCCGTGGACCCGGGCATCAGTGCCTCTGCCCTCAGGAGCCAGCCATGCAGCTCGCTCTCCTCCCACCGTACAGCCGTGTCTAAAGCCCTCGAGATGTCACCACGCCGTTGATTTGACCAAGAGACTCATTAATTGCAGGTCCAGGCACCGTGTTAACCCCCTTACATGGATGAGTTCACTGGTGCTCCCTTTGCGTAAGATCGATTGTCTTCCCCATTTTGTAGCTGAGGGAACAGAGGCTTATGGTCCCCAGGGAGCATCAGACCAGAGAGAAGCCAGGCCCATCTGTGTCTGAAGCCCATACTTCTTCCTCTTCCCTCGCTACCACCATCACCCCGATGTCACACCGACCCCCCTTGCCTTCAGCCAAGCCCCCGCTCACCCAGCTGGTCCGCCGCTCAGGGCCCCCCGCCCGTCCCACCATGGGCTTGCCGCACTGACTCCGTACACGCTGGGCCTGGTCCCTCAGACCGCAGAACTTGGCCCAGGGGGGCCAGAAGAGCCTCAGCCCTGCCCCAGTCAGCAGCTCCAAGTCCCACAGCAGCTGCAAAAAGAGGGGGTGCCAGGGCATGAAGGGGTGCCCACCCTGCCCTCTGCCATGCCCCTCGGCCAGCCCCTACCTGCTGCTGGGCCCGCCAGCTCCGCCCCATCTCCAGCAACACAGTGGGGAGCTCCAGCCCTGATCGACAGGCCCGACTCTCTTGCACCTGGGGGGACACGATGGAGTCAGGCCTCTGCCTTGCCCTTCAGAGGCAATGCCTTACCCCCCTCACCTGCTGCAGGGCAGCCTGGAGCTGGCCGAGGCTTGCAGGGCATCTAAAGAGGTGCTGGTACAGGGCTAAGGCCTGCCTGTGGCTACAAGGGAGCCCCGGGTCCCCAGGTGTGGCTGTGTGCTCCATGGGGAGGGGGAGCCAGAGCAGATGCCCCTCCCTCCTCTCCTCGGCTGCTGGAGTGGGGAGAGGAGAGGACCAAGAACCGAGGAGGAGACAAAGGCTCCCGAGCTCAATAATGCAGGGACCTGACATCTGAGCCACGGCCTGGACCCCAGCCAAGTCTCAGAGAGACTCGGGCCTGCCTCTGACCTGGGTTTCTTGGCTGTGGGGGGCGGTAGTGTGGGGCGAGGACTGGGACCTCGCTGGCGAGAACAGTGCGTGCGTGTGCTTGTTTGCAAGCCTCAGAGCATGTGTCTTATGTGTACATATGACGCTCTCAACGGCGTTCTGTACGCACGTAATGGGCCCCTCGCGGGCCACAGCCACCCCCGGCTCACTCACCGTAGGCCAGGAAACTAAAGGCTGCATCCGTGTAATCCATCCCTGACGCAACTCTGTGAAGTGGGTGCTAGCATCCTCATCCCAGTCTTACAGACTAGCAAGTGGCCCCGGAGAGTCGGGTTGCCCCAGCTAACGTGGGGCAACGTCTCCCTCATCTGGAGGCAAGTGGCCGTGATGAAGAGGCTTGGGGGAAACGTGGTCCCAGGGACGAGGAGCCCCCACGGGCAGGACAAAGGCGAGCACGTCCCAGGCACCTGCTCCACGCTGTCCACGCGCAAAGTGCTGGCCCCGGGTCTACTCTGTCTACTCGTCGCGACACACGAGATACAGCCGGTGACGGCATGGTTTGTGAAGGCTATGACAAGGGCAGGGACAAGGGCATGAGCTGGTCTGTCATTGCCACATCCCTGCTGTCCCGAGCAGCCTCGTATACCTGCTGCTTGGCAACCGCTCCGCGAGAGCCCGGGGCGACTCTGCTCGGGGAGGGGGCGGGGGCGGGCGCGGGCTCACAGGTGGCCTGAGCAGCAGGACAGCTGGTCTCCGGTCAGCCCAACACTCCCTTCCCTCCTGCTGAAGGAAGAGGGAGCTGCGATGAGAATGCAGTACCCGCTCATCTTTTACCCTACATCACCAAGGTCACAGCCAATAGGTGGCAAAAACAGTCTTTTTTGCAAAGAGACTTTTCGAAGAAATAGACTTGTTTTCTATTTCCGAACCCATGTTCTTTCCTCTACAAGGATGTCCCCTGCTCACGTGTCCATCCAGGCTGGGTGTGGCTGTGGATGCACACAGGGGCCACGCACGTGCTGCACATGTTTACCTGGGTTTCTAAGGGGGTGTGTGCACAGTGTGCATGTGCATGCGTGCATGTATGTGTGAGTGTGTGTATGTGCGTGTGAGTGTGTGTGTATGTGTGTGCGCATGTATCCATATTTCATCATGGTCTATTGTGTCTCCAGTTCCCCACCCTGGGCATGTCCCTGTCACCAGCTCTTAGAGCGGCCCTGGAGACACCTAGCACTTGGTATCCCCCAAGTCAAGAGGAAAGGGAATGCCATGTGAGGACTGAGCCCCTTTTCTGTGCTCCTCAGCCCCCACAGAATTCCACGTGAACCACTGAGGGACCATGGGCCACGCTTGCGACACAGTGTGAGCACAGAGCTGAGACCAAGATATCTAGGTCTTCCTTCCATCCAGTGCAGGGTTTCCCAGGCAACCCCAGGGTATGGCAGGTGGGGGCAGCCGAGGCAGGTGCAAGACGTGATGAGCAAGATCCAGGGCTCAGCTCCCACAGCTGGGGACACCGAACCACTGGACCCCATGTTCCAAGCAGCCCACGCCGCCATCCCAGCACCAGGAGAAAACACACATACACACAAGTATGCCGTGGGAGAGCCCCCAGTTTTACTGCTTCTGACTGAACACAGTGAGGTCTTTGTGGGACAAAGGCCCAGGCTCCCGGTGCCTGGGTAGGGCACTCTTTCCACAGCTCTGGCCGCGGCGGGAGCCGTTCTCCAAGGGGACGCTTTTGACCCGATGAGTCCTGGTGTCATCCTGGCTCCGGGTGCCCCCTGAGGCTACTGGCTGGGGCCGGGCAGAGGTCTGGGGGGCTGGTCCCCAGTGAGTTGGATGGGGGGGCAGGCCTCGGGTGAGACACAGTGGGCCTCGTGCTCCACCAGGCCTGCGGGGCACTGGCAGCCAGGAACGCAGGGCCTCACACAGTGGGCTGCCAGCTCCCCTGGGGGGACGTGCTGGTTGAAGCAGGTGCGGGGACAGGGCGGGCCACACTCATCGAACACGAAGCCGCGGTCCAGGGCACAGCCCACCGCTGCAGGTGGAGGGGAAGGCAGGGTCACGGGGGCACCCCGTCCAGACCCGAGCCCTCTGTGCCACCCTCTTCCCCAACTCGCGCTGGGCTTTGCCCCCTCACCGCAGAGTGTGGGGCCCCGCCAGGCAGGCGTCACCCCCGCCCGGCGGCAGTGGCCAGCATAGGCCTCCAGGGCGTCGCAGAGGCAGGCATCGGCCAAGGAGCCGGGGCCACAGGCACACAGGTCATACACGCAGGCGGCAAAGAAGGGCTCCGGCGGCACCACAGCGTGGCAGCGGCTGAACGGGGAGGACGTCAGCACCCCACACCGGGCATTGGCCTCACGCCTGGCTCGGTAACCCGCTGCCCTGCACGGATCCACCTCGCGGCCCTTGGAACATGGCCGGCTAGGTCCCAGCCCTTCTGGGACCTAGGCGGGAAGAGTGACCCTGATGTGACAGCATCCCCTGGCAAGCTGACCTTGGTGTGCTACGTTCTTCAAAACACTTTCCACCAAATATTTTGGTTTAGCTTCAAAAACCTCCCTACAAGAACAGCAAAGGAAGCACCGGCCACTTTCTCCTTGTCCCCCTTTTACAGACGGACAAGCCGAGGCCCAGAGCACGTAAGGGACTTATCCAAGCTCACACAGCCGGTGAGTGGCAAGGCAGGGCTTGCGGATTTAGATGATGCCTCTTTCAACAGGCCGTCCTGCCTCCCCCAGCACCATGACCCCAAATCATCCTGAAGCTGCAAAGCCCTTCAGTGATCCCCTGGCTTTCCATATAAGCAGGCTGTTCTAAGACTCCCACTCAACTGTGCCTCCCTCAGCCACCCAGCTCCTGTGCCACTCACCTGCCAGCTATTCCCAAAGGCAGCCTCTGTGGGCAGGAGCAACCCCTCAGGGCCCTGCAGATCATCCTGGGCAAAGCCATTGAAGTTCCCACAGAGCCCACACATCTGGCCCCGGTAGGAGCCAGGCACGCTCACCTCCACCTGAGACTGCCCGTCCCACAGCACCTGTGCAGAGAGGCTGGCATTAGGGAGTGGGGAAAGGTAGGGACCCCGTCCTGGCCCCAGGCACTGTCAGCACCCTCCCTGCTGGAGGGGAGGAGAATGGGTGGAGAGAGGCCCCCCACAGAGAGGAGGCAGCTCTGGCCAAAGCCAAGTTGCCCCACGCTGTGTGAGTCCCCGGCGAAGACATGAAGAGCTGACCACACTGGCAGGAGGGCACCTTCTCCCGTTGGCAACCCTGAGCTGAGCCCCTGGTGAAATGCACACCCACTTCCAGAGATTCACTTTCTCGTGGGCATTAGGGCCTTACAGAGGATAAAGCACAATTCGAGTCCAGATCAGAAGTACAGACAAGCCTTATTTTATGAATTTACAGACTGTACTTCTTGCTGAAGGCAGGGAGAAATTTACTCTCTGACATGGGCGTTGGAAGGAATCTCAGAAGTCGCCTAGGAGACCTCAGATGACACCCCCCCCCAACATTTCCCCCTTTTTACCAATGAGAAAACAGGCCCGGAGGCAGTTGGTACTGGCCTAAGAGTCCCACTGTGTTGGTGGCTGAACCAAGATTAGAAACTAGGCTCAGAACTCCTTTCGCTGCACCCAAGAATCCCAAGATCCCCTCAGAATCCAGCCGAACTTTCTCACCTCCCTGGCCTGATGTGGCCCTGGACCTAGCTGGTATTCCCACTCCCTCTCCAGATACAGACGCCTGAACCGGTCCGGGGCTCCCACACCCCCACTGGCCCTGGCGGCGCACCTGGAGCCCCGGCTGGGCGTGCACGATCACCGCGCGTCGCTGCAGCTCCACGTACAGCAGCGGCTCCTGTAGGAAGGGCAAGGCCACCGGGCGCCCGTCCACCTGGCGGAGGGAGGCGGGAGGGGGACGACGCCGGGAATGACGAGTGGACCGCGGACGGCGCGGGACCCACCTTCCCCGGGTCCTCGGCTCTGCTCACCGTGACCGCTCTGCCCTGCAGCAGCCGCACGACCACGTCTCCGAGCAGCACCGCCACCTCCTGGGTCCAGGCCACACCCCTCCGGCCCCGGTTATCGTTGGTCACGTGCACGCTATGGCGTGAGAGGCCCAGGTGCCGCGGTCAGCAGGGACAGGTGTGGGGAGTTGGGGGAAGGCAGAGGGGGCAGCGCACCTGAAGTCCGCTCCGCGGCAGTCCTTGGCCAGCACGTAGCTGCAGCTGCCTTGGAAGTGCAGCAGGCGGCCGTCGAAGGTGCGGTAATGAGGGTCTCCGAAGGCCGTGCAGGAGGCGGGGCGAGGCAGGCAGCGGGGGCAGCAGCTGCCGGGACTCAGGGCGGGGGCCTCGTCCTGGCCTCAGCCCCAGGCCCCGTCAGACACATCGCCCTCCCCGCCGTGCCCCACGCAGAGACTCCCCGGGACCGAGGATCGCCCGGGAGTCTCCGGGGACTCGGACTCCGGCCTCCGGGCTCACCGCGAGCGGGCTCAGGGCACCCCCTTGTGGCCATGCCTGGAACTGCAGGCCTCGGGTACCTCCGCCCCACCGCGCGGCGGCCGCTACCCCCTAGCCCTGCCTCCCTCCTTCCTCCCGCCTCGTCTCACCCGGACGGCGGTGCCACGTGCCCACTCACCCACCCCCGCCCTGGACTGCGGCACTCACGGGGCCACAGGAGAGCGGCGGGCAGCGCTGGCTCTGGCAGCGCACCGTGCCGGCCACGCAGGAGCAGGTGGTGCAAACGTCCACGGCCCAGCGCTCCCCGGAGGCCACCGCCCGGCCCTGGTGCGCGCACGACTGGGCGGGGGCTGAGGCGACAGGAGCGGGGTAGGGTCACCTGCCCGTCCCTCGCACTGAGGTCTCGCTCGTCCCCAACCCCCATCGTTCTGGCTGGCACCTTGGCATCGCTCACAGCAGCGGCCGGCCTCTCGCACCTTCGCCCAGCCGTGGGGGCAGGAGAGGGCGGGGCACTCCTCCAGGTCGCACTGCACGTGGCCCCGCTGAGGACAGATGTCACTGCTCTAGGGACCTCCCGCAGGGCCTGGGGGCCCTGGCCTCACCCTTCTGGGGGCCCTCTGGGTCACAGTCTGAGGGAGCAGCCCCTTCTCTCTGCCCCTGCCCCACAAGAACACCCATGTCACGTTCCAGTGGGGGATGAAATCCAGCCCTTAGTTCCTTGCCCCAGCCCACGGACGCCGCTGCCCGCTCTCAGAGGGGGCGCCTTTTTCTAATTACCTCAAAGACCCCATAGTCACTGGTCCAGTGTCCTGAGACTCTCTATCCACCCATCTGTAAGGCCCTGTGCCCCACCCCATGCCCACCCTACGACCCCCAGCTCACACGGCAGGTGCAAGTAAGGCAAGCGTTGCTAGGGTCCTGCCAGCTCTCTCCATCTGCCACGCTCCGGCCCTCAGCCTCCACCACGCATTCTGAGGAGGGAGAAATGAGGATGGGGGAGCATTGTCCTTCCAACTGCATCCTCCTCTCTGGAGCTCACCCTGAAGGCCCACAGCAGGGGAGTGCCCACACCATTCCACGAGCACCCTGATGGTGTCGGTTTCTTCATCCGGTATCCAGATGACCTACTAGACCTACCCCAGGGCTCAGGAAGAGGAGAGGGTCCTGGAAGCCCAAAGAGCCAGAGGCTCTTGGGAAACCTCCGGCTTCCCATGGGCTGGCTGCCAGCTCAGTGCAATGCCTGGCCAGTGGGCCTGGGGTCCCTGAGCCCACCGACAAGCCTCAGGCGAGGCCTTGAGAATCCAGACTTCATTCCCTGATTTCCTCTACCTTTTGCACCCCAATGAGTAACCCTTCATTTCTACAAAAGAATGAAGCCTGCATTTGGAGTATAGACCCCAGGTTGCCCACATAGACTCTGGATGCCACCCTTCCTGTCTCCCCCCTGGGCTCATGCTCAGAGGATGCCGGTCAAGGCTGACTTACCTCGGCACACGGGGCAGCAGCTCCCAGGGGGGGTATGGCGCTCTGATGGGGGACAGCTGAGCTCCGGACAGGCCCGGTGAATGCAGAGCCATGTCAGGTCCTGGGGAAGGGCATGTGAACACCACTGGTAGAGACCAGCAGGGAGGGAGCAGGGTGTGTAGTAGGGAGCAGGACTAGGCCAGATAGGATATCCAAGGTAAGTGGGTGGATGTCGAGGTGAGTGGGGAGCCTGGAGCCACTGCAGGAGAGGGCTTGCTGCCGCAGCCTACAGTGGAGGAAGAGAGCGCTTTGGGAGTCCCCGGGGCAGGAGGCTCACCCGGCACCTGCAGGTGTAGCAAGGGTCGGGCGGGGCCAGCTCGGAGCCCAGCAGGCCTTCTGTGCAGTTACTCAGCGCCTCTGTGAAGACAAGAACTCCGTGTTGGGGGGAGAAGGGGGAAGCAGGGGGCAAAAGCCCACTCACCCACTGTGTCCCCGGACTTCTTAGTCCTAGGGCATACTCCTATCCCTAGGGCCGATTCCAAGAGGAGAAGTCCTCTTTCTTCTGCGGTCAGCAAAGAAAAGTTGGGACTTTTTGAAAAGAACTTCGCAGACTACTAGGGTGGAGGGCCTGGAAATGGACAGGGTGTGGCTTCCTTAGCCTCAGGTCACTAAGGACCATCAGGATGCCTCGCCTGCTCCCTCTGCTACTTCCTTTTATATCACCCGGCTAGAATGGCACAAGGAAGCCCAGAGAGCCAGGGAGGTACTCCAGGTTCTAATCCTGGCTCCAGCATTCAGTGCCTGTGCCATTTTGGGCAGACTAACCAACCGCTCTGAACCTCCGTTTTCTCATCTGTAAAAGGGAACAATAATACCCCTCACTGGGCAACTGAGAATTAAATGGGATACTGTTTATTCAAAGCACCGAGTACAGTGTCTAGCATGCAGTAGATGCATAATAAATGTTAGTCCTCTTCTCTTTCCCTGAAGCACATCCTAGCAAGTGCTGGTAAGAACGGCTCCCCACCTCTGGAGCCCCTCTGGTCTCCCTTTGCTGCTTTCAAGAAGCCCGCGGGCCGGCAAAACTCCCGCTCCGCAGCGCCACCTGCTGGGCAAGATGCTCCACAAACTGGCTTCAGAGTCAAGGATCCCCAATTCCCCCCTGCGGGGTTGCAGCCCTCCCCTGCCAGGGCATGGGCTTCCAGAATAGTCCACTGGACTCAAGAAAGGGGGAGGGCTGGGCTGCAGAGGAGAGCTGGGTGGCTCTTCCAGTGTCACTCTGGGGTGGCCATCCTACCCTCTTTACCCCATCCCCAGCGACTCACGGGCACAAGTGGGGCAACAGTGCTGGGGCCCAGGGGGCAGGAGCTGGCTGGTGGGACAGCCCACCAGGCTTGGACACTGCCGCCGGTGACACTGAATGCTGGGGGGTCCCTCAGGCTGCAGCTACAAAAATGAGTGAGCAAAGGGGGTGGGTCTCAGGCCCTGGAAGCCGAGAAGACACCCTCTTTCGCTGGACTCCAGGCCCTTCCATCTGCCTGCTGCACCTCCCCCTGGATGTGTCTTGGGCAGATTAAAGTCCAGTCTGCAGAGACTCACCGTCTCCCCAGGTTGCTTCTCACCCCATGCCCTAATTCCCAGAGGTGATGTCCCCTTCTCTTTCCTGTTACTCAGGCCTGACCCTTCATGTGACCGTTGACCCTCCTGCACTTTCATGCCATCCTCCCTCCTCCCTGCCAAGTCTCTGGACATGGGACATCATACAGCTGCTCGCCATTGCCTTCACATGGAATTCCCTAACATGCCCCCCCAACTGCTTCCCACGTATCTCCCTCTACCTCCCATATACACCCACCCTACACTCCAGCTAGGAGGGCTTTCCCACTGCCCCCCCACCCCTACCCCCCCACTCAGCGCCCTCCCCACCCCACACTTCCTGGCCCTGCCTAGCTCCTCACTTCACCCCAAGTCCTGCCTCACCTCCTGGCCACAGGCGCACATTCTGACCCCCATAGTGCTCATGCCCCACAGGGTCCAGGCTGCCCCCTTTATGGTGCCCCACCCCTCAGCGTTGCCGTCACCCACCTCACAGATGCACACTTCACACGGGTCTGCCCCAGGCTGGAAGCTCTCCCCGGGTTCATACTTGCGGCCCTCATGCTCACAGTCTTGGGGCGGGGGTGGGGGTGGGGGTAGGAGCAGAACACGACCAGGGAGGCTTTAGGCTGGCAGGAATGCCAGGGGGTGGGATTCTCTGCCCCCGCAGTGCCCCCCAGCTCCAGGGATTGGCATGTGTGCAGGAATGGGGGTCACTTCTCTAGAACAGCCCGGCTCTGCCGCCCAGCCCAGTACAAAGGACGGAGATGTTGAGCGGGTGCCGCCTCCCTGCCTTCCCCCAGCCAGCCCCAGGCTCCCAGTACCAGAGCATCGAGGGCAGCAGTCGTTGAGCCCCTGGTGGGGCCGGGCACAGGCGATGACACACTGGACGTGAGCACAGGTCACGATGCCCTCATGGCACATGCAGGAGGAGCAGGGGCTTTGGGGGTGCACCCAGCTACTGCCTTCAGAGTGCTCCTCCCCATCGGCCAGGCAACCTGTGTCCCAGGTGGGCAGGGATGAGCTCTGAGGCTTGGTTCTGCCTGTATGCCCTTGTGCCCCCAACCCTGGGCGCTTGGCAGGGCATGTGGGTGCTGGGAGGGGGATCTGCAGGGAGGCGGTGAGAAGGGGGGGGCAGAGCTCCTATGTGTGGGGGAGGGGAAGGGCTCTGGCTCAGGGTCAGAACACCTGGGTTCTTATCCCATTCCATGTCTGCTTGCTTGCTAGACCAAGGGCTACAACAAATAGTAGCCCAGTACCAGCAATGGTAGCTGGCATGCAGTAGGTGTGTAATAAATGCATGCGGAAAGAAGGAAAGGCTCCATCCCTAAGCATGTGCCCAAGGTAACAATGTAGACCCAGATGGCTAAGATGCAAATCCTGACTGCCACCTACTAGCTGCATGACCCCAGGCAAGTTATGTTACTTCTCTGTACCTCGCTTTTCTCATCTGTAAAATGGGAATAATAATAGTACCTATTTGATAGTGTGTGGGTTAAATGAGGTATGTGTCAAGTGCTGAGCTCAGACGGGATGTGCTCAACCAATGTGAATCGTCATTATTTTGAGGATGAATAGAGTGTGGTTAGGAAGGGGGCAGTTTTGAGGGGGTGATGGTCCGGGCAGGCCAGGGGCAGGGAGAAGTAGGAAGAACTGAAGACTAGCAAGGTGGGAGGGCCAGGCAGGTGGATAGGGAGCAGGAGGCCAGGGGAGAGCTAGCAGAGAGAGGTGGGGCAGGTACGGGGCATCAGGGCGGGGGGGGGGTGGCAAAAGCAAGGGGGCAGCCACATGGGGCCGGGCATACCTCTGCAGCGAGGGCAGCACCTGGCCTGCTCCGTGACCTGGAGTGGGCAGGACAGAGGAGGGCATGGCAGCCGCACACAGCTGACCTGGCCAGCCTGCGGGACATGCCCTTTAGGCCAGGAGCCCCAGCGGCATTGTGGCCCTGTCCCCACCCGGCTCTGCCCCCTCCCTACCATACCTGACAACGACACCACTCACAGCTGCCTGGGGGCCCCTCAAACTCTTCCCCGTCCCCGTGCTCCCGGCCCTGGGAGAGGCAGCCTGTGGGAAACACGTTTCCTGGGTGAGGGGCTGTGCCACCTTGCCCTGTCCAACCTCAGGCCCGGCAGACGGGGGGGGGAGGGGTGGTGGCATGTGGAAGGCAGCTCACCGTGGCAAACAGGGCAGAAGCAGGGTCCTGGAGAGGGATGGGGGCAGAGAGCTGGAGGACATGGCTTCTTCTGGCAGTGCATGGAACCTTCCTGGGGGAGAGAGGTCACACTGCCACTTCTGGACTCCATGTCGTCACAACCTCAAACCAGGCTACACATGGCCCCAGGGCGGGCTGTCCCTACTGAGCCTGCCAGGCTCCGACCTCCCTCCCTTGGCCCGGGAGACCAGAATCCAAGCCTCTTCCACCAGATGGTACCCTAGGAGACGGGGGTGGAGGAAACAAGGTCTTCCTGGTCAGAGAGGAGGATCAAGGGATGAAAAGTTACCAGGTTTCCAAAAGGCCGCCTCACCTGGCAGGTGCAGAGGGAGCAGCCGGGGTCAAGTGGATCAGGAAGGGTCTCTCCGGGGGCTGCAGCGACCCCATGATAGAGGCATCCTGGCAGGGGAGGAAATGCAGTCAAAGAACATCTGTCCACGTAGCCCTGCACGGCCATGCACGCCTGGGCCCGGGACCTCCACCACGGCTGGAGGAGACATTAGGTGCGGCCTGCCGAGGCCAGCAAGGTGAGGGTGGGAGGAGAGCCTCCGGCTAGCTGCGAGTGGGGAGGCCAGCAGGCATGAAGGGGGCTGAGGACTGGAGCTGGGATCAAAGACTGCTGGCAAGTTTCGGTCTGCGCCGCCTGAGGGAAGAGGTGAGGAATATGGGCACTTCTGGAAATGAAGGCTCGAGGTGGCCCGGGCTCCCGATCATGGGCAAAAGAAGCCAGGAGGGTAGGAAGCTGCCTCTCGTGACTGCTGACTCAAGGGCATGGGAGCCCTCGAATATGTTTGAGTCTGCTGATGTGACATTTTAGGAAGGCGATGGGACAGTGTAAGAGCAGGAAGTTCTGGAAGCACGAGGCCCAGTTATCTGATGAGCACAACCGTGAGTCTGAGGTGACAGCAGGGACAGACAGGAGGGCACAGGTGGGGTGTGAGGAAAGCACAGGGTATGGGTTTGCTGTGGGGCTGACGGTGGTGAGACCAGGTGACTCTGGGCGCCTGGGAGCTCCAGAAGGGGCAGGAAGGGCAGGTGCTGTCCTACCCTGGCAGGTCGGGCAGCAGTGTCCAGCCGGGGTAAGCGGGAGGCTGCAGCCTAGAGGCTCGCAGGGCCGGCGGCCACACGTCACGAAGCCTCCGAGGCAGGTACACAGATTGCAGGGCTCTCGGGGATCCGGGAACTCTTGGCTGCTCAGGTAGGACTCCCCTAGATACTCACAACCTTGGAGAGAGAGGACGGGGAGGGGCAAGGCAGAGGCAGAAAGGGTGAGAGGTGAGCGGTAGTCCAGTCCAGTCCAGTTGGGCCTGAGCTGGGGCCTCAAAGACACACCAACTGGGGGGAGGGGAGGGCTCGAGCCAGGCAGGGGAAGGGGGGCAGAGGAGTCTGGGGTGGGGGGACCGGCCGAAGCTCAGACTTCCCCCCTTCAGCCTGCAATCTACCGGGAAAGACCCACACAGTATCTGTCCCTAGAGTTAAATACTCAGCAGGCCACTGCCCAGCCAGAAGGCACCAATGTCCCCAAGCTGAGGAGAGCTGGAGATAGCCCGAGATGGCTTAAGAGACATGGTTCAAGGTATCCTCTTCCCAGTACTCTTTCCAGCCCTCTGATGAATCAGGGACGGGGAGGGGATCCCAGAGTGGTGGCGGCCTGACCCGAGCAGCTCTCTGACTCTTGCTGACCTCTTTTTTTAAAAAGAGAGGGCGCTTCGAGTGATAATGATGTGTCAGGGTTGGCTCATCAAATGCACCCCTCCTGCGGGGAGTGCTGATAATGAGGGAGGCTGTGCAGGTACTGAGACAGGGAGTATGTGGGCAATCTCTGTACCCTCCTCTCACTTCTGCTGTCAACCTAAAACTGCCGTAAAGAAAAAAATAAAGTCTTAATAGGAAAAAAAAAAAAAAAGAGGGCAAGTCTGAGTCTCAAAGCTTTGGCAGGCAAAAGTGCCTGACTCAAATTTAATGTTTTATTTTTAACTGTATTAGTATTTATGGAACTCTTCATTCCTGGCAAATCGAATTCATTTATAGTATGATATAAAAACTCCTTTCTAAAAAACATTTAAATTTAAAAGTTAATTTGAAGAAAAATAGTTAACTAAATAAAATTATAGGTGGTCGAGGGTATGTAACAATATTGCGAAGATAGTACAAGGGTGACCAAAGACTGGGGAACTGGGTCCTGTTCCACCGTCTCTTGTTTACAGGAGCTGAAGTTAGAGTTACATTTAAAAATGGTTAAGGTAGTGAATTTTATGTTATGTGTATTTTACAAAAATACACATTTTTAAAAATGTATTTTTTAATTAAAAAAAAAAAATGAGGCCCAGAGAGGTTATGTAACTTGTCCAAGGTCACATATCCAAATAGCATCAGCGGCAGGCCGACTAAAACCTGGCAGCACCAGGCTTTAGTCCAGTGTTTGTTATTATGTGATAGATGTTGTGGACCCACTCTAGGGCAGTAAGGGTGATGCCGACCCAGCCCTCCCAGCCCCTCATCCCCACAGTCCCCTGGCCCTCACCGTCACAGACAGGGCAGCAATCACCCCTGGCGGGAAAGGGGCACTGAGCAGGTGCACAGGCCCTGGGTTCGCAGCTGACGCTGCCCTCCCAGCAGAGGCAGACGTGGCACGCGGCACTGGGCGCAGGGAAGCGCTCCCCGCTGGCAAACTCCTTCCCCTGGTACAGGCAGCCTGGGGCGGGGGGAAGCGAGGAGGGCAGGAGCCGGGGCTGTCTGCCAGGCCCGCAGCCTCCCAGGCCCTGCGGGCTGGGCACTGTCCCCCTCTCCCCCCTCCACCTTCTTAGTGAGAACCCCGACGCAGGAGGGGTGGGCTTGGAGGGAGGGGGACGCGGAGTAAGAGGGCACCAGGTAGGGCGAGGCTCAGGGGCAGAGTCGGAGCGAGCAGGGGGCGGGGGCGGTGGGGGCGCCGCCCAGGCGTTACCGGCGCAGGAGGGGCAGCACGGCCCCTGGCGCGGGTGGGCGCAGGGCGCAGGCGGGCAGGGCAGCCGCTGGCAGGACGCGGAGCCGTGGAGGCAGAGGCAGCGGCGGCAGGGGTCGTCGGGCAGGGAGAAATGCTCCAGGTGGCGGGCCGGGACCCCGCCGCCCGGCCGCGGGCAGCCGGAGGAGGCGGCTGCAGGGGAGAGCGCGCGGCAGGGCTCCCGGGAGAGGCTTGCGGAGGCTCCCCGCTCTCCCCGCCCTCCCCGCTCTCTGCGGGCCCGGATCCGCCCGAGGGCGGCGCCTCCTACCGGGGCACTGCGGGCAGCACTCTTCGGGCAGCAGGAGCGGCTCGGGACAGGGCAGCGGCGGGCAGCGGCGGGCGAGGCACTGCACGCTGCCGCTCTGCAACGGGGGGACCACGCCAGGCCCGGTTAGCGGCGGGAGGCAGAGGAGATGCCCGCGCTTCCTGGCGGCCACCCTGGGGCACCGCGTCCCTGGTGTCCCACGTCCCGCCCCTCCTCACCCGGGCGGGGGGCGGGGGCGGACTCACCAGACAGCGACACTGCCGGCAGGGGTCGGAGGGGTGAGGGAAGTCCGCTCCGTTGGGGTACTCTTTCCCACCAAAGGCACAGCCTGGAGGATGGGGCAGCTGTAGGCCCGGGAGGGGCCCTACTCCTCCCTGGGTATGCCGCCCTTGCAGCCCTAAAAGCCCATAGAGGGGACCAAGCCATCCCGGGAGACACCCCCCAGCCCCCATCCCATCCACCTCACCATTGCAGTCGTTCTGGCAGCAGGGACCAGGCAGCGGGTGGGCACAGGGGGCCCTGGGGCAGGCCCGAGGCTGGCAATGGGCATGGCCTTCCCGACACTGGCACTCCTGGCAGGGGTCTCGGGGGTGGGAGAAGCTCTCGCCATCCACGAACACTCGTTCCTCCAGGATGCAGTCTGAGCATTGGGGCGGGGGCAGGGGCGGGAGTGGCGGCAAGGCCTGACAGTTCTAGGGCTGGGCCAGGTGCCCAGCCATCCTCGGGGTCCGGAGCCACTGAGGAAGGGCCACAAGGAAGCCCCGAGAGGAGGGTCTGTGTAGGCAGGCGTGGGTAGCTCTCTGAGCACACGCTTGTGTGTGTGTGTGCGTGTGTGTGTGTATTTGAGGCCATTTACGTGCGGGCACATGTGTTGCCCCTGAGGGGGACGAGCCAGGGAGCTCATGTGTGCAGGTGCGTGTGTTTGTGATACCCACCCTGGCACGACTCTCCACCAGGGCAGGACTCGGGTCACACTGCATGCCAGCACCCAGTCTCCGCATGCCAGACCCAAATGTTTGTTGCATGAACCTGCTTTATACAGAAAGATATGCAAATATATCTGACTGGTGGGGGGATTGGAAGAGGAAATACAGAATGGAAGGAAAGAATCACAGAGTAACACGAAGGGATAAACAAATCTCTACTCTGCCTCCCGCCCATACTCTGTGAGTTCCAGAGAGTTCCAAGCTGTGTCCGACTGGAAACAATTCGGAAGGCTGTTGCTTTCTAAGGTATCTGGTGAGCCCAGGGGGCCATGGGAGAGCTGGGTCCAGGGCCCCCAAGCCAGACAGGTGCAAGAAGCACATACCTGGGCACCTGGGACAGCACTGGCCGGGTCCACTCTGGGGCCTGGCACAAGTTGTGGGAGGGCAGTCAACCAAGGAGCATCTCACAGTCCCCTCCTGGGAGCAGGGGAGAGGGCAATGGGGGTGGGCCCCAGGAGGGGCTCAGCAGGGCAGCGCAAGCCCGGGCAGGTACCTCGCAGCGGCAGGCGTGGCAAGGGCTATCTGCGTCTGTGAAGTTCTGCCCGTTGGCGTACACTTGGCCCTGGTAGGTGCAGCTCTCACAGCTGGGGCAGCAGGCGCCTGGGTGGGGCAGACTGATCAGAGCCCGGCGAGCCGGGGTGGGCTGGACAAAGTGGGGGGGAAGAGAGCCAGATCCGGGTGGAGCACTCACCTGGGGGCTGGGTAGGGTGCTGGCAGGGGGCTGGGGAGCAGAGCACCGCCCCACACATGGGCACGCCATCGTGACAGGCGCAGGCCGTGCAGGGCTGACCATCAGGCTCCCACTGGACCCCCTCGGCAAACTCCTCTCCATCGAGCACACAGGCTAGAGCGAGGGGGGCTGTCACCAGGGCAACCTGGACGCCTCCAGCCATCCCTGACCTTCCCAGACCACGGGACCTTGGCTTTGCCATCCCCACGGTGGCCTCCGAACACACACCGGACTGGTTGGTGGGCCTGGCAGTGCCCCCCTCCCTGTGAAGGAACCCCTTCCATCTGCAGCGGCTGGACGCAGCCCTCCTGTGAAGCTGTTCCTCCCTCCCCCCCTCCCCACACCTACCTGGGCAGAGCTGGGGGCCAGAGGCAGGCAGCGTGCAGGGGGCAACCGGGCACTCCTGCTCCTCACAGGAGACCTCGCCGGCCTAGGAGGGACATTGGCTAAGGGTCCTCAAGGGCTGACACAGATCTGGGGCGTGAGAGGGCGGGACTGGCTACCTGGCAGGAGCAGCGGATGCAGCGCCCACTCTCTTGGAGTCTAAAGGTCTCCTCACTCTGATACTGGTGTCCCTGGTACTCACAGCCTGGATTGGAGGACAGGAGGACCGGGGCGGGGGACAGAGCTGGAGGCTGCCGGCGAAGCCTCACACCACCTCGAGGCAGCCACCGCCCACCCTGCTGTGCCAGGCTCCCCTACCTCCAGGATCCCGGGGCCCAGTTGGCCATGAGAAGGGGAGTGAGGACGTGGTGACAGGAGCTTAGGCTTATCAAGGCCTTCTCCCGTACTGTAGTCCAAGGGGCTTCCTATAGGTCCCAACGCCTGAGCCCACCCCTGAGCCTCCCTGGGGCCAGTGCTTGCCCCTCTCCAGGTGACTCGAGGCCCCAGCTCACCGTCACACACTGGGCAGCACTGTCCAGGGATCCTGCCTGGGTGTCTGCAGGGCACAGGTGGGCAGGGCAGAGGCTCACACTGGACGCTCCCATTCTGCGGATAGGGCCTGGTCAGCGTTCGAGAGGCAGGCCCGGGAGCCAGGCCCTCCCTGCCAGGCAGCCACACTCACAGCGCAGCGACAGTGCGAGCAGGGGTCCCCAGAGCCCACCGGCTCTCCGCTGCGGTACTCCCGCCCATTTAGGAAACAGCCTGTTGGGGGAGAGGGTGCCTCAGACCCTCCTCAGGATCCCCCCCCCACACACACACACTGCTGCACGTCCTGGTCCCAGCCTTCGTGGGAGCCCGAGCTGGGCCGTCCGTGAGCTCTCTGAATGCCCGCCCCAGGCGCCACTCACCGACTCACCATCACACAGCGGGCAGCAGGTGCCTGGCAGGGGCCGCGCAGGGTACGGGCACAGGCTGGTGCACTCTTGCTGGCGGCACTGAACGTGGCCCTCCTGGGAGGGGGCGGAGGGGGCGGAAGGGGCAGGGGAAGGGGCCTTTAGAGCTCCGTCACGTGGCAGAAACAGCAATTGAGTCCCTGCGATCCACTTATTAGATATTGTTACGGGTTGAACTGTGTCCCCCCCAAATTCACATGTTGAAGTCCTAACCCCCAGCATGTCAGAACGTGGCCTATTTGGAAACAGGGTCATTGCAGATGTAATTAATTGAGATGAGGTCAGGAGTGGGATGGCCCCTCCAATAACTGTGTCCTTGTAAAAAGGGGAAATTTGAACACACACACACACACGCACACACACACGGAGAGCAACACGCAAAGATGAAGGGAGAAGCCGAGGGATGCCAAGGATCGCCAGCAAACCACCAGAAGCTAGGAGAGAGGCCTAGAACAGATTCCCTGTCACAGCCCTCAGAAGGAACCAAACCTGCTGACACCTTGATCTTGGACTTCTGATCTCTTGAACCACAAGACGATACATTTCTGTTGTTTAAACCAATCCGTTTGTGCTACTTTGTTATGGTGGCCCTAGAAAACTAATACAGATGTATAACCCAGCATGTTACTGAAGCACTCTGTGACTCAGTTTACCCATCTGAAAAAAGACAATAATAGTTCTGTCCTCGGGCACCTGGGTGGCTCAGTCGTTAAGGGTCTGCCTTCGGCTCAGGTCATGATCCCAGGATCCTGGGATCAAGCCCCCCATCGGGCTCCCTGCTCAGAAGGGAGTCTGCCCCTCCCCCCTGCTCGTGCTCTCTCTCTCAAATAAATGAATAAAATCTTAAAAAAATATAGTTCTGTCCCCATAGCCTGTTATGGGAATGTAATGAGATGCGGTGCCTGGTGTGACCTCCACCTCTGGAAGCTGGCAATCCGACTGTAGCTGCTGCTACCCCCCACGGCCCTTCCCACCCAGACCCCACCCCTTGAATTCACACCTGCATCGGGGTCCCCCACGGCCAGTCCCATAAGTGGACAGCCAATGACTCTTCTCACAGGTGTTGGGGAGGGTGGTCCGTGCGAGCAGGGAGGGGGAGCACATCCTTGCAGAGGGGGTGGGTGCAACCATTTGGGTTGCTGAAGTGAAATCCCATAGGCTGGGGGGGCTTATAAACAACAGAAATTTAGTTCTCACAGTTCCGGAGGCTGGGAAGTCCAAGAGCAAGGTGCCAGAAGTGTCTGGTAAGGACCTGCTTCCAGGTTCCTAGACACCTGTCTTTTCAATGTGTCTTCACATGGCTGAAGAGGGGAGGAGCTAGTTCTCTGGGGTCCCTTCTACAAGGACACTAATCCCTTTCACAAAGGCTCCACCCTCGAGACCTGAACACCTCCCAAAGGCCCCACCTCCTAATACCAGCACCTTGGGGGTTAGGATTTCAACATATGAATTGGGCTGTGTAGGGGTGGGGCACAAACATTCAGTCTATAGCACCTGGCATGTCTTTCCTCATTTCTCCCTGCTTAAATTCTACTCACCCTTTAAGACCTAAACCCATCCCTCCCATGAAGATTTTCCAGATCTGTGCTAACATAACACAAGTCACAAGTCACTTTAAATTCTCTGGTAGTCAAATTTCAAAAAGTAGAAAGAAGCAGATAAAACTAAATTTTAAGATATTCCATTCAACTCAATATATCCAACAGTTATTTCAACATACAATCAACATAGAGTATTAATGAGATCTTTTATATTCCTTTCTTTTGTATTAAGTCTTTAAAATCCCGTGCACATTTTACACTCCAGCCCATCTCAGATTGGATGGCCCCATTTCCAGGGCTCAGTGGCCACACGCAGTAGGTTACAGATTGGACAGCCCAGTTCTAGATGGCTCGAGGAAATCTGCATTTCTCTCTCCCGGGAGCTGTTGCTGCCTGTCCTATCCTGCCCTGTCTCACTCCTGGAGCTTGTGAGCTCTTTGAGTACCTTCACAAATCCGTGCTGCACACCTGCTATGCTCAGAACTTGGCACACAGACAGGCACAGCCCGGTCCCCCAACCCCCCACCTCACAGAGCCCAGGATCAGGTCTTCTCCACCTCTGTCCCCTGCCAGGGCCTATGGGACGTGCTCAGTGAAATGAAGGAATGAATATGGTGGGCCTGGGTGTGGGAGCAGCGGCGGGGCTCACCAGGCACTGGCAGATCCGGCATGGGTCCCCAGGGGCCGTCCACTCTTGGCCATGCTCCCGGTAAGAGCCACCTTCCGTGCAGCCTGGGGTGGGGGTGAAGATGGGCAGAGAGGAAGCCTGGTGGCAGCCCGCCTGGCTGCCGGCTTCAGGCTGCCCCCACCTTCCTCCACATGCCCTCGGGGGGGCTCTCTCCTGAGCTCAAACCAGACCACGTCATACCTCTGCCTAGACTCCTGGGGGCTCCCAGGGCCCCAGACAGGGTAAGACCCCAGCTCCTTAGCCTGCCCTTCCAGGCCTCCCAGGACCCAGCGCGGCCACGCCCTCCTCCCCCTGCCCTCGGCCTCCCCTCATCTCCCACTGCAGGCTTTGGCCATTCGTGTGTGCTTGCACCTTCCCCCCAACACACACCCACCTCACACTGTCAGTCCCACCCCTTTGTGCAAGCTGTCCTCTCTTCCTGGGATGCCCTCCACCTTACTCCTCCCATCACATAGCTAACTGCTCTTTATCCTGAGGGCTCCCTCAGGACACGCTGTCTCCGGGACGCTCTCCTTCCTGTGTCTAGGCTGGATTGGGTCTCCTTCCTCTGAGTTTCCACAGTGCCTGGCACCTGATCCTCATCCTGCCTTTTCGGTAGTACTGGTGTGCGACTCAGCATCACCCTCTAGCTGTCCGCGCCGAGGGCCCGCCTCTGTCCTCCGTGCCCAGAGTAGGTAATAATGGTCAACATTTATCAGGGTATAGACTGTCATTATCCACACCTCACAAATGGGGAACTGAGGCACGGAGTAACTCCCTCAGAGGCACACAGCCATGACGTGGCAAGGGCAGAATCTGAGCCCAGACACCTCAGCTCCAGAGCAGGCTTGACCCGGCATCGCTCCCCCACTGACCAAACCGCCCAGGTCAGAGCCAGCGGAATGAGCTCTGCTGTGGAAGAAATGGCGTGACTTCCCCGCCGGGAGCTCCACCAGGGAAGGGTCAGGGCTCCTACCTTGGCAGGTCGGGCAGCAGCGCCCAGGCCTTGGGACCGGCTCAGGGCAGGGGCTGGGCGGACACTTCATGGGCACACAGCGAACCAGGCCGCTCTGTAATGCACAGATAGCTGACTCCCAGAGAGCGCGGGGTGGGCAAGGGTGCGACACCCTCGGCGGGGGGGTGGGGCACAGGGCCGGGATGGAGGGAAACCTCACTGGCAGCAGGTCTTGGAAGGTACATGAGGGGATGAAAGGGCAGCAGGGGTGGCCCAAGGTGGGGCAGCGAGTGAATAAGGAGGAGCAGGGCCTGGACAAAGGGGGGGCGGTGGGACTTACCAGGCAGGAGCATTGGAGACAAGGGTTGGAGCTGGACAGGAAGTTGGCCCCCTCTTCATAGGACTGCCCCTCATATTCACAGCCTGGGGAGGGTTGCCAGGATGATAGGCTGGTCAGCAGAGAGCAGGGTGAGTGGACATCACCCAAGGGAAGGCATGACCCCAAGTAGGTACTGGACCCTCGGGGGCTGAGGGGGTGGAGGGGCGAGGCAGGGCAGGAGGTCACCTGGCCGGCAGACGGGGCAGCACTCCCCAGGCGGGGTATAGCTCTCCAGGCAGTTGAGCTCTGAGCATGAGGGCCCCTGGCACCGCACGGTCCCTGCCTGCAGGGCAGACACTGAGCCCTCCCTCCCTCTCCACTGCCCACGCTCACTTACTCTGCTGGCCTAGGGGGCCTAGCAGGCTGCAGCCTCGACGCCTGGGGGGCGGCAGCAGCTCTGTCTGGCCCCCAGATTGGGCTTGGCACTGCCAGGCCGGGGGTATGCCGAGCATCAGGGATGTGCGTGGTGGCCGGGCCTGGGCTCTGATTCCCTTACCTGGCAGGTGCAGATGACACAGGGCTCTGGATGCCACGTTTCCCTGGCCCTGTGGCCTCCGGGGCAGCCTGTAAAACCGGGGCCAGGCCCCCCCGTGTAAGAGACCCATAGTACTGGAGCAAAAGCTCCCACAAGTACCACATCGAAGGGCACCATTCAGGCGATAACCGGAGATTTTTATACTTCCTACAACTTTCCAGCAGATGGCAGTCAAGTGTCTGACTCAAACATAATCAGTAGATTTCCATTATTTTACCATAGAAGTGTTGAGGAAAGGGTGCCTTTTCAAAAAATTCCACCGAAGATATACGAGCTAGCAGTGGCCTCAAGGCACCTCGTATCCTGAAAGTTCTGTGCGTGTGTGCGTGCGTGTGGGCGTGCTTGCGTGAGGGCATGTGCGTGTGTGCGTGTGTGTCCCTTGTCTTTGAGATCCATCAGCTCCAGATACTCCCCTCCTCATCTCGGGCCAAGACTCCCGGGCTCCATTTCCAGACCCACTGGTCCCCTGAGCCCCTGACCCACCCTTCACACTACCAGCTGATATTCTGCTAGATAAAATATAGGATGCTCAGTTGAACTTGAATTCCATATAGACAATCTATACTTCTTTTTAGTATGAGTATGTTCCAAATATTGCAGGAGACGTACTTACACTAAAAAAGTGTGTGTTGTTTATGTGCGAAATTCCAGTTTAACAAGGCATCCCGTATTCTCTTTGCTAAATCTGACAACCCTATTCCTTGACTACGAGCTAGTGACGTCCCTCAGCAGGGCCACTGCGTCCATCTCCTCCCACTTCTCTTCACATCGCTGGCACCACTGCCTTCCTAGCTTCCTACTGTTCCCCGGGATCTGACCAGTCGCCCGTGCTTTAGAAGCACCCCTCCCTCCCTCTGCAGCCACTGCCATCCCTGACTCCCTGGCTCCATGCCTAGATGACTACTGTGCTAGCCCACTAACTGGTCTCTCGCATCTAGCCCAAACCAGATGAATATTCCTACAACGCTCCTTTGAACAAGCCACATTCTGGCTCTGCAGCCTTCAGTGGCTCCCCATTGCCCCCAGAAGAAAGTCCAAGCTGCAAGGCTTACAGCAGGCTCTTCCCACTGGGCCTTTCCAGACTGATTTCCTACAACGCACCTCTCCCCACCCTGTTCTTGTGCCCGAAGGGCCATTGAGTACTGTCTCCTTCCGCTGAAATCACTTTCCCTTGAAGGTGCGGCTCAGATGACCCGCCCCAACACAGTCTTGAGTGGAGACCCCTGCCTTCCCACCATCTCCTCCGGCAGCTAACCACACACTGCCCTCCTATAGTTCTTTGAATCTGGTCACTGGATCTTAAATCTTGTGTTGTATTAGCTTTCAGTTTATCTTCGCAACTAGGTTAGAAGCCCCCTGAGGGCAGGAAAAAGGTCAGACAGAGGCTCTGGCTCAGTCCCAGGCCAGAGTCCGTATTTGCGGGCTATGCTTCGGTTCTGAATTCCCCGAACCACTGCCAGAGTGAGTGGGCAGGCACCCTCTGGGCACGTGGCGGGGGGGCACACGGTGGCTCTGGGGGCCCCCAGAATGAGTGCAGGAGGTGGGGCCGGGTCTGGTGGGGGGCTGACCTGGCTCACAGTGCGGACAGCATGCTCCCGGCTCCGGGCAGGGTCCCCTTGGGCACAGCTTCTGGGTACAGGTTATGGCCCCTCCCTGTGGGGAAGCCGACAGGTGGCTGCGCGGCGTCAGAACTCTGAGGGCCTGGCCTCCGCACCCGAAAGCTCACCCTCGGCAGCGACACAGTGAAGGAGCAAGAGGCCGAGGCGGCTCAGGGTACGTGGGCTACCCTCAGTCCGAGGGCAGAAGAGAGACACCCTACCCCCACCCCCATCATCTCCTGCTTCTCTGGAGCCCCAGGAACCATCTCTTCCCCGTGCCAGCAAGTTCCCAGAATGGAAAGGTCCTAGGAAGGGAACCGAGAGCTTCCTCAATGGAGGAGCGAGGAGGGAAAAGCTGGAAGAAGGTGGATGTGGAGCCAAGTGAGGGAGACCAGGCGGGTAGGTGACAGGGACAGACGGATGAGCAGGGACAGGGAGGGTCCACAGGTGAGGGGGTGATGTAGGAAGACAAGCAGCTCCATCCCCTCTGCCCTCCATGCCACTGTTTGCCAGGCCCAAATCAGACGGGCTTGGGGGCCCCCCACCATGTGTATGTGTGGGGGGGTTGAGCTCCAGAAAACAGAGCCACTTGGAATCAGCTGGAGCCACTGGTGGCAAAGGCTTTGGGGGAGGGGCGGGCAGACCCCATTACTCAACTTCCAGCACACGAGGCTGCAGTGACTGGTAACTTAAGTGAGGCAGGTGAGGGGGACAGGTATGGGATATGCAGGTGGGTCACGGGAACTCACCAAGCAGTGGCAGGTGGTGCAGGCGTCTGGGGAGAAGGTCTCCCCGTGGCCATAGGCCTGACCGTTGTGGCTGCAGTCTGGGGAGGAAACAGGCCATCACTCAGGCCCTCACGGCCATCCCCAGGTGCCCAGGTGGTCCTGGCAGGCAGATAGGGTGGCACTCACCATGGCAATGGGGCAGGCCGGGCTTGGGCTCACAGTGCACAGCCCCGTCCCGGCAGACACAGGCTGTGCAGGTGTCGGGCTCCCAGCGAGCGCCCTCGGGCCAGGCCCGCCCCAGTCCCCAGCACTGGGCAGAAGCGGGGCGGCATTCACAGGACTCCAGCCGCCTCACCCTCGCCTGCAGCTCCTTGTTCTGGGGGAAAGACGGAGGGGAAGGTAGGAGGTGCTGGCTCAGCTCCGCCCCATCCGACACATCCGGCAGCTATGTGGGGTGTGAAGACTGAGCAGAGCGAGAAGGCAATTTGACTGTTCCAGGCACAGGTGGGTCCCTTCCAGGCAGCACCTAGTTTAGCCACAGTTCTCAAGATCTGGAGTCTGGACAGGCTCGTAGGGGAGCCCGGGGCCTCCAGACCTCTCCTTTGGACAGAAGCGGACCAATCCCCTCTCCCCAACAATCGAAGACCTTTATCCATCCAAAATCCTTTCTGATGAGGCCTTACGGACAGTAGGTGCTCCATAGTGTTGGCCAAATACATGAAAGGACATGAACATCTAAATTGATAAAACCAGTACTCTGGAGATTCTTCATTTGTATGGAAGAATCAATATTAAGAACCGTTCATATAAGAACTTCTCCGTGTGCATTTAAAAACCAAACTCTATTTTACAGTTCCCGCCGCCCTCCCCCCAGCCCAACCCTTCTTTCCTCTAAGGACGCAAGACCTGCCCTACCCCGCACACACCCACAGGCCTCTCGCGCTACCTGCTCTCTGAGCGCCGTCATCTGGGCCTCCAGCCTTCCCAGCCGTTCCTCCAGGGGGCGCCCCTGCTCCTGGGGGGCCCCAGCAGGGGCCGAGGCGAGGGCCGGCCCCTGCGGCCCGTTGTCGTGGATGTCAGCAAGCTCAGGGGGCTCCCTGAGGATGACCCCACCTGAAGGGGAGAAGAATCCAAGGTGGGCTTGTGGGTGAGGGACTGACAAGGTCTCCTGGGTTCTGTCTTCCAAACACTGCAGGGGAGGAGGGGCACCCTGGGCCCCACCCCTGTCCGCCTGCCCACGCACCTTCCAGAGAAGGAGATATGGTCTGTGAGGGTGCCGGAGTGAAAGCGTGGAAGGAGAAGGGAAGAGGTGGACAAAAGGGGCCCAGACCAGCTTTCCCAAGTAGCAAGGACCTCTGTCGGCTATCAGCCCCAGGACCCTGACCTGCTGGGGCCATGGGGAGAGTATCTAGGCCGGGGCCTCCCTGCAGCCTCCCATATGCTGCAGGGGCCTCCAGCCATGGGGAGCGGGTCAGGGTCCCCCATCTTTATGTGCGCAGGGTCTTGGCCAGGGTGAGCCTGCGGAGCTGACCAGTCAGGCTGGGAGCGGCCAGCGTGGGCTGCAGTGCAGGGGAGGGAGCTGGCCATGTGAGCGCCCCCGGCCCTCCAACTGCCCGTCCTCACCAGTCAGCGAGGGCGCTGTTACCCGAGCGTGTGCACAGCGAGGGGCGGGGCGGCTCCTCCCTCTGCTCCACCCCCACCCCGCCCCAGCCTTGCCTCTATTTCCAGGCCCGCGGTGGCGGGGCCGCGGGACCCCACATCGGGACCTCACAGTCTGTATCTGACAGAGGTCCTTGCTACTTGGGAAAGCTGGTCTGGGTCCCTTTTGTCCACCTTTCGCCTTCTCCTCCTTCCACGCTTTCCCTCCAGCACCGTCCCAGACCAACTCTACTTCCCTGAAAGGGGGGTGGGCAGGTGGACAGAGGTGGGGCCCAGGGTGACCCTCCTCCCCTGCAGGGTTTGGAAGACAGGACCCCACACTGGGCAGGGGGAGCTCCAGAAGGTGGAACTTGGCTGCATTTCTTGAAGGGTTTGGGGAAGGAGTCAGCAGGGCCCCCACTAGCTTTCAAGGCACCAGGCGGAACAAAGACAGCCTAACCCTGGTTTTTGATGACACTATGTTAGAGAAGGGGGTTCCTCTGAGTTCAGGCCTGGGGTTGGACAGCCATTTCCACCTCATTTGAATCCCTCCGGTGCAGTCAGAAAAGTGAAAACCGTAGGTGGGCGGGGGGTGGGGGGGGGGGGGGGGGGGGGTGGTGTAGGCTCACTCCACAGACCTCCCATAGACCAGATCCCTCCTCCGGGTGGGGGTGGGCAGAGGAGGGTCTGGAGGAGGAAGAGGAGGAAGGAGAGGGGAGGGTCTTCCCTACAGAGGCAGCAAATTATGAGGCCAGGTCTGGGGTGGCTAAAAGGGTTTCTCATAGACACTAGTCCTGTGAGGCAGGGGACTATGTCACCCACTCCCCACCCCCACTCCCCCAAGCGGGGATTGGAGAGTCGCATTTGAAACCTAAATTGTCTTCTTTCTTCCAAACCTGCTTTGGCCCGAATTCCTTGGCTTTGTTGCTGCCATCCCCAGGGACTCTGATATCAATCTGGGGCTCGGTTTCCCTCTTTTGTGCCCCCCCAACCCATCAGCCTCTGGTCTTATCCAGTTGTCCCCAGCCCTCTCCCCTCGCTCCACTCAGGAGGCTGAAGTCAGAGCCATCCTCCCTGCCTCCACCTGACACCACTTCTCTAAATCACACATCTGAAGCGGCAAGTCCAAATGTGACCTTTTGCAAATGCCACCCGTCTTTTCAGCCTGCCCCACTACTCCCCACATCCAGGTTCTAACGCCCCAACAAATGCCGGTACCCAAGCCTCTTGCGCACATTCCCATTCCCTCCCTAGCCGGGTATCCTGTCACCTGGAACTCGGTAGGGCTACTGTAGGTGGCGTTCTTCCCCACCCTCTGCAGGGCAGCTGAAGACGAGGGCTCAGCATCTTAAACCCTCCGTCCCAGCTTGACACCCCCACCCCCACGGTCTCTCCTCTCAGGCCACACCTCCAGGTCTACTTCAGCAGCACAATAAGGGAGTCAGGGAGAGGGTGGGGGTCCTTTGGGACCCTCCGGGAAGACAGGGCCAGTCCCTTGCCTGGAGAGACCCGCAGAAAGAGCTCCAGATTGTTTCACAGAGCCTGATTGCTCCCCATGGAACTGTCCTCGGCTCCCCTCTCCCCAGCCAGCTGCCTAGTCCTTGCACTGCCCCGTCTATTCCTGCCTGCCCCCCCCCCCCCCCCCCCCCCCCCCCCCGCCGCCCAGCCCCTCCCCCCCCCCCTCCCCCCCCCCCCCCCCCCCCCCCCCACGGAAGGCCAGACACAGATTCAAAGTCAGCTCCCATAGCGGGCCTCCCCACCCCCCCACCCCCGCTTTCTCAAGACAAATAATTAACTTCAGACTCCCAGATTCCAGGGCAGCCTCTCCCCCACCGCTGCCTGCAGGAATTCCTCCCGAGCCATTGCAGGAAGCACCCCCCGCCCCCCGCCCCGGGCCCCAGGCCCCAGCCTCCGTGCTCGCCCCCACGCGGGCTCCTCCACCGACGGGGAGGACTCAGGCTGGCCCGGGAGGCGCTCGCACCCCGCGGCGGGAGGTCGGGAGAGGCAGCCTGGCCCCAGCTCCTTCCCTGGGGCTGGGCTGAGTGAGAAAACGG
The DNA here is from genome assembly GCF_002201575.2 of Neomonachus schauinslandi. Lineage (NCBI taxonomy): Eukaryota > Metazoa > Chordata > Mammalia > Carnivora > Phocidae > Neomonachus > Neomonachus schauinslandi. The sequence continues at coordinate 82,794,682 of NC_058414.1, forward strand.
GGTCCCGCCGAGCCGCCCCCGAGCCTTCGGCGCCCCGACTTACCTCCGCCGGTCGCCGAGACCAGGGCCAGGCTGATGAGCTGCAGGACGAGGGGCAGCGGAGCGGCCCGGGGCCCCGCCATGCTCGCTCCGCCTCGCTGTCTGTGGTCGCAGCTCCGCAGGCGCTGGGGGAGGCGGGGTGGGGACACACCAGGCCGCCTCCCACCCAGTCTTTGTTCAAGGAGCGCTTCTGGAGTCTGTCAACCCGCCCGGGGGCGCGCGCCTCGCCGATGGGCACCTCGAGCCCAGCGCCGTCCTGACCCCAGCCCTGTGGCAGAGGGCAGCGCCCGGGGAGCAGCCTCAACCCTGCAGGAAGCTGGGACCCTCTCCTGCGTATGGTCCCTGGTGGAGACCCTGACAAGAAACACAAATTTATCAGTCTGAGGCCCTGGGACAGCTGGTTTTCCTGCCTCCCCCCCACTCCCTTGGGGTTACTCCGTTTGCCCTGGGGTTCCCAGTTCAGCTTCTTTCTTGCTTACAGGAGGATGGGGCTGGGTTAAAAACCCTATTTAGCCAAATCCATGTGTCCTTAGGCAGACCCCTAACTGTGCCTCAGTTTGTTTGCAAACTAATGTCTACTTTATAGACTGGCAGTGAGAGTATATAAATAGGGTAGTGGTTGGCACATGCTAAGTGTGTAAATAACAGTAAATAACAAATTGCAGCAAAGATGCTGCTCCAGGCTGCTGAGATCAAGGTCTCCTGCTTTCTTCCTCCTTTGTCCACCTATGTGTTTCCTTCCCAGACTCTACTCACCACCCCTGTCCACCCCACTAACCCCAGGCTTGGCCCCAAATGCCAAGGCCTCCCTTTGCTGCCTGGTCCCAGCCCGTTTTCCAGTCCCTAAAGTCAGGCCTGGGGATGGGGGGGGGGAGGGGGTGGTGGGCAGCAGGGACTGGGGGCAGGGTTGGGCGTGGGGCTCAGCAGGCAGAGGGGGCCAAAGGGAGGAAGTGAGGAAAGCTGGCCACGAACTCCTCAGTGCAGCTGGGAAGCAGGGGGAGGTGGGGATGGGCCCCCGAGCTCACAGGCAAAGGGACATAGAAGGTGGAGCCATGAATCCTGCCAAAGCAGTCTCCCTCGCAGCTGTCAAAGCTAGCAAGTCAGAAGGCACCCTTCCCCCCAGCCCAGGCAGGGGCTAAAGGTCCCCCTCCCCTCCCGGCCCACTCTCCAGGCACCCTAAGAGAGGGCAGCATCTCCCCCAAGAGAGTGGACCCCTAAAAGTTCCTGTGCAGTTGACAGCAAGGGGAAAGGCGGGGTGAGCCACTGCTGAGAGCTGGCCTCTGCAGGCCTGGAGCTGGGCTCACAGGAGCAGGGCAAAGCTAGGGCCCCCAGGCCAGAGAAGAAACCAGAAGTGGCAGCTCTCATCCCACCAGAGTTGAAGAAAATGGTGCCTGTTATAAGGCAGGTCCCCTGGGAGACTGGGTGGGGCAGAGGCTAAGAGCAGACTCTGGTGAGAGCTGCCAGACCAAATCCTGGGTCTGACGATGTTTTCTACTGGTGACCTCAGGCAAGTCATTTAACTTCCAGTGGCTAATTTTTCTTAGCTGTGACCTGTCGCTCTAATAGCACCCCCCTATAAAGTGTTTTATGAAGCTCGGGTGAATCAGTGGCTAGAAAGAGCACATTCTTTATCTTCAAGAGAAGGTAGAGCAGCTTCTGGAAAACTCACTCTATGAAATAAAAACCCAAGGCCCCAAGGAAAGGGAGTTTGGAGAGACATTTGAGTTCCACCGTGAGCGATTACTGTGAGTCTCTTTTGTGCCAGGCATCGAGCCAGATACAGAGATATAGCAATAAATGAAACATGGTCCTTCGTGGAATGCCCCCGGGAAGGCCAAGGGAAGGGGGAATGGGGTCCCTGGCAGAGGAGGAGTGTGAGCATGGGATCAGGGATGCACACAAGTGTCAGGCTTGGAATACAGGCCTCACATTTCTCTGCCAGATGCGGCTATCCCGACCAACACCTAGCCCATTCTTTAGAAGAGGGCATTCTGGCTAGAGAAAGCAGGAAAGACTCGGGCTTGAGTCCTTACTTGGCAGCATGGCCCACATACAGAGTGCTGTGTGGGAGCTGGGGGGGGATGTGTGGGCAGCAGAAGGACTCCAGGGTTCAGAGTCCCTGAGTTCTGAGTTCAACTCCTGCTCCACACTCACCGTCTGCGCTGGTGGTTCTGCATTTCTCCCCACGCCGGTTCATTCTCCCCCTCCCAGCCCCTACAGACAGCAAACCCCCTGGCTTCCTGTTGGGTCAGCCAATGAGAGGCACGAAGGCAGGAGAGGAGAGTGGTTGGGGGTATTTTTTCCCTCCTTCTGCTCACCTGGGCTCCCTTGGTATTCCTTCCCCTTGTCCTCTCTGCCCACCCATTGTTGGGCCTCTCTGTCCCGCCCCCCGGGGTGGTGCTGGCTTCCTGCTATTGTTAGTCCCGGGTCTTCAACATCCCTCATGAATTCTCTTACCACTGAGTCTGCCGGTCTGTAAATAGTCCCTTCTTTAAGTTCTCCCGAGCTAGGAGCACCTGGGTGGCTCAGTCGATGAAGCGTCTACTTTCAGCTCAGCTCAGGTCATGATCTCAGGGTCCTGGGGTCGAGCCCTGCGTCGGGCTCCCTGTTCAGTAGGGAGTCTGCTTCTCCTTCTCCCTTTGTTCTACGCGCCCCCCCCCACTTGTGCGCACGCTCTCTGTCTCAAATAAAATCTTAAAAAAATAAAGAAAAAGAAAAAGAAGTTCTCCTGAGCTAAACCCTTTTGAAGGGAATTCTGTTTCCTCCTGGGTCTTCAGCCAATATGTGAACCTTACTATTTACTTCGTTAAGTTACTCCGCCTACCTAAGCCGAAATCTTTCATCTATAATATGAAGTACTAACTCTACTGCAGGTGGAGAAAGTTCGACGAGGATGTGTGCCTGACGTATGCATGGTGCCCAGCACACAGAAGACCCCAACGTAAGTTACCTCCTTTTACCTCCCGGGCGTTTGTTACTGCCAATAGCAGCAGGTTGGTTTTCTCTCTGGATTTGCTGGCTGGAAGCAAAAGGCCACTGTGGGGAGGGAGGGACAGAAAGGAGTAGTAAATGATTAATTTTTTGTACTTCATTTGCTATCTTTCAAATCATACCAGTTGTAACAAATGCAGTGAGTTACTACAAAGGTATGCAAAGTGCATCGTTACATCTGCTCCAGCCCCTTTCCTTGCCCATCTCCTCCCAGCCCCACGTGACCAAGGGTAACACGGGTATGTTCTTCCACACCCTTCTCCCGGCTCACACAACCATGTGCAAGCGTGTGTACACCACGTGATTTCGTTTGGAGATGGCATTTTGCAGCAGGCTGTGCAGGATCTCAGCCCCCAGCCCCACCCCACAACCCTGGCCAGCTTGCCCCTGAGTCAGCAATCTCAGTGGCTCCCGTCTCAGCCTCCCGATTTCCCCAGGACCCTCCCTCCCCACTCACAACATCGTGTCCCCCCCCCCCCCCCCCCCCGGCAAAAGTCACCCCTAGCTGACCAGCTTGAGCTGCTGCAGCGGGTGGGGGATGTGTTGTTCGTCATAGATCTGAGATTCAAATCCCACAACTGTATCCCTCAGTCTGGCTACCCCTCCCCCAGATTCAGAGTAAGTAGCCCACCAGTGGCCCTCCAGGAAGGTCATCCTTTGCCTGTCCTTAAAATGCCACAAAGGTCCGCCTCCGGACGTCCCAGGCTCTGTGCCAAGCTGCGGCACGTCTACTCGGTACGGAATGCCAGTCCACACACTTGACCAACACTGCTCGAAGATTAATACTCACAGGTGGAATACTTCCCTGTTGGATTGAACCTGCTGGGATTTTAGGAGTGTGTGTGCATGTTTTGTTTTTTTTTTGGCACAGAGAGACTGATGCCATCAGATTGCATATCTGAAGCCTGCCGCAGAGCAAGGACCTAGGGGGTGGGCAGAAGGTTTCCAGGTGCCCGCACGGGGACTGCCAAGCCTTGAAGTTCTCCAGCTGGGAGGGGAGCTTGCCCATCATTCTCGTGCCTATTCCCACCTAGGTTTTCTCCAATCTCTTTTGTGACTTTCTTTTCTCAAGGACTAACCCCTGGGGATCCCATGAGGGCTTGGAGAAGCTAAGTCGGGGGCGGGGGGCGGGGGATGAGGGAGAGGACGAGATACATAGGTGTAGCTTCCTGTCGGCACTCCCCTCTTCTTCCTACCCACCCGTTTATCTTCCTATCCCTCCTGGCCCGGACAGGCAAGGAAACTGAGGCTGGCAGGGTTTAAGCAGCCTAAGCAAGCTCACTCAGCTGGAAAGTGGCGGAACTGGCTCTCCACCCCAGCTCTGATGCCTAGCCACTGTGGGATGCCTGCTGGCTCTTCTCCCACCGCCCATGACTCCTGCACGCAGGGAACTTCTGCTTCTCATCGGTTCTTCCGCAGCACTGGGAATTCATGCAGTTACAAGATTTAGGCATCTTCTCCCTTGCACAGAGGGCTGGGAGCACCTCTTGGGCTGGGGGGTTGCTTGGCAGGTACTGGTGGATGGGCACACACAGGGCTCTCTCTTTCCACTGCCTCAATCCCATTATAAAATCCAAGGATTGGATTGGGGGTACTGAGACTCCGAAGTGCCTTTGGCCCCTATTCCTGTGATCCTGGGTCGGGACCCCAGAATTCAGATCCCAAACAAAGGTAAGGCCTATCATTAACAGCCTCCCTCGGAACTGACCCAACTCAATTTGTGGCTCTGAGGAGCCAGATGGATGCTGGTGAGTAGGGGCACTGTCTACACTCTGCTTTGGGTTAGCTCAGAACCCCTTGGCTGTCGGGCTCTGAGATGCCCAGGGTTGCCTTCCCACATGGGCTGGCCAGAGAGTGGGGCCAAGACTGTCCAAAGGGGCTGTAGTCATGCAACTGGTCTCACCCAGCCCCAGCCCACAGTTTGAGAGAAAAACGAGACCTAGGACAAGGACTGAGGGACGGGAATAGCAGCTCTTCCTTCCAGGTAATGTGGAGAGAGGATCAGATGACAAGGGGGAGAGTCCAGGGGATCAAAACCACAGCTGGGCTATCTTGAGGTACCAGATGTCCTGGCACCCAGTAGTAACCTTGGGTTCCCTTTTTATGTTTTTTGTTTGGTAACAGCTTTATTGAGTTATAATTCACATATCATAGATTGACCCGTTTACCGGGTACCATTCAGAGCTCACAAGATGGCGGGGGCGGTGACCTTCCTGGGCTGCTGGGCCTGAGCGGTGTGGAGGCGCTGAGGCTCTTGGCCACCCGAAAGTGTATATAAACCCGGACAAAGAAACAAAAACTGGGACCTGTGGCTACTGGGGACTGCAGGTCAGACAGCACCATCACTGGAGTGAGTCGGTCCCTGGCAGTCCACAAGAGCATCTCAGTGTTGACATAAAACAGGTGGGGGCCCCTGGCTCCATCAGTGGAGGAACCTACTCCATCTCAGGGTCGACCTCAGGGTCGTGAGTTCAAGCCCCGCATTGGGCTCCCTGCTGGGTGTGGAGACTAATTAATTAATTAATTAAAAACATAAGACAGATGAAGACCCTAGTGCTATTCCCGGGGCACTGCTGGTGCTGAATAAAGGGTGTTGTTATCCAGGGGGGAGAAAAGAGTACAATTCAGTAGTTTAGTATATTCACAGAGCTGTGCAACCATCAGCACAATCAACTTTAGAACATTGCATCACCCTCAGAAGAATCACTGTACTCTTTGGCAGTCACCCCGTGTCCCACCACCACCCATCTCCCAGCTCTGGGCAACCACTCACATTTTTTTTTAACTTTTCTTTTTTTTTGTCACCTAAGTAAATTATACAATATGTGGTCCTCTGTGTCTAACTTCTTTCACTGAGCATATTTTCAAGGATCCTTGGTGTCATGACCTGTATCGGGACCTCATTCCTTTGTCCCGCGAAACAATATTCCATTGTAGGTATATACTGTATTTTGTTTATCCACTTATCAGTTGATAGACATTTGAGTTGTTTCCGCTTTGGGGCTGTTATGAATAATGCTGCTATGAACATTCATGTGCAAGTTTTTGTGTGGACATAAGCATTAATTTATCTTGGGTGTATGCCAAGGAGTGGGATTGTTGCATCATGTGATAACTCTATCTTTAACCTTTTGAGGAACTGCCAAATTGTTTTCCAAGGAGGCTGCACCATTTTACATTCCCACCAGCAATATATGAGGGTTCCAATTTTCCACATCCTCTACAACACTCATTATTATCTGACTTTTTTTATTGTATCCATTCTAGTGGGTGTAGAGTGGTATCTCATTGTGGTTTTGATTTGCATTTCCCTAATGACTCATGATGTTGAGCATCTTTACATGTGCTTGTTAGTCATTTATATAACTTCCCTGGAGAAATGTCTATTCAAATCCTTTTCCCAGGTTTAATTGAGTTGTTTTTTTTATTATTTAGTTCTAAGTGTTCTTTATAGATTATAGATAGAAGTTACTTATCAGGTATATGGCTAGCCAGTATTTTCTTCCATCCTGTGGGTTGTCTCTTTTTTGATAGCATCCTTTGCAGCATAAAAGTTTTTAATTTTGATGAAGTCCAATTTATCTGGTTTTTTTTCTTTTGTGGCACACTTTAGGTGTCATAGTTAGGAAAGCATTGCCTAATCCAAAGTTAGGAAGATTTATCTCTCTATTTTCTTCTTACTTTTTATAGTATTAGCTCTTACATATAGGTCTTTGATCCATTTTGAGTTAATTTTTGTATACAGTGTGAAGTATAGCTCTGTTGTTAGGTGTGTATATATTTATAATTGTCACCTCTTAGATGGATTGTACTTTTATCATTATAAAATGTCCTTCTTTATCTTTAGTCACTTCCTTTGTCTTAAAATTTAGCAGGTCTGGTTGGGGCGCCTGGGTGGCTCAGTTGGTTGAGTATCTGCCTTTGGCGCAGGTCATGATCCCAGGGTCCTGGGATCCAGCCCTGCATGGGGCTGCCTGCTCAGCGGGGAGTCTCTTTCTCCCTCTCCCTGGGCCCCTACACCTGATTGTGCCCTCTCTCTCTCTCTCAAAAATAAATAAATAAATAATGCTTAAAAAAAATAAAATCTATCAGGTCTGGTATAACACAGGTGAATGTAGTCAGTAATATGGTAACAACTTTGTGCAGTGACAGATGGTAACTAGACTTATTGTGGTGACCATCTCGTAATATATATAAATACGGAATCACTATGTTTTACGCCTGAAACTAATACAATATTGTGTTCCAATTATTCTCTTTCAATTAAAAAATACTGTGATGATGGCATATATTAGAAATCCACTGGTTAATTTAAATTCAAATATATTATATATATTAAACATAAATAAACTTTGTTCTTTAAACTTAAAAAAAAAATGGACGGGGTCTGATATTAGTATAGCATCTCCAGTTTTCTTATGGTCACTGTTTGCATGATATACCTTTTCCTGTCCTTTTACTTTACATCTGTGTACCGTTAAATCTAAAATGTGTCTCCTATAGGGGCACCTGGGTGGCTCAGTCGGTTAAGCGACTGCCTTCAGCTCAGGTCATGATCCCAGGGTCCTGGGATGGAGCCCCACATCGGGCTCCTTGCTCAGCGGGAGGCCTGCTTCTCCCTCCCCCACTCCCCCTGCTTGTGTTCCCTCTCTCGCTGTGTCTCTCTCTGTCAAATAAATAAATAAAATCTTTAAAAAAATAAAATAAAATAAAATGTGTCTCCTATAGACAGCATATTGTTGGATCTTGTTTTTTAATTTGGTCTGATGATCTCTGCCTTTTGATTGGATTGTTTAATCCAATTTGTATTATTGGTATAGTTGTATTTGCCATTTTACTAGTGTTCTAAATATCTCATCTTTTTTGTTCCTCTATTTCTCCCAGACTGCTTTCTTTTACATTGTGAATATTTTCCAGTATAAAATTTAAATTATTCCTTGAATGATTTTTTTAAATTATTTTTTTTAAGATTTTATTTCTTTATTTTGAGGGAGAGAGCGAGAGACCAAGCAGGGACAGGGGGAGGGGCAGAGGGAGAAAGGGAAAGGCAGAGGGATGGGAAGGGGCAGAGGGAGAAGACAAACAGACTCCCCGCTGAGCAGGGAGCCTGACATGGGCCTCGGTCCCAGGCCCCCGAGATCATGACCTGAGCTGAAGTCAAGATGCTTAACTGACTGAGCCACCCAGGCGCCCCTTACTATTTTTTTTTTTTTAAAGATTTTATTTATTTATGTGAGAGAGAGAGAATGAGAGACAGAGAGCATGAGAGGGAGGAGGGTCAGAGGGAGAAGCAGACTCCCTGCCGAGCAGGGAGCCCGATGCGGGACTCGATCCCGGGACTCCAGGATCATGACCTGAGCTGAAGGCAGTCGCTCAACCAACTGAGCCACCCAGGCACCCCGCCCCTTACTATTTTTTAAGTTATTTTCTTAGTGGTTGCTCTAGGCTAAGCTGCGGACAGCTTACAATACTGTCTTCCTGTCCCATCCAGGTAAGCTGTCCCCAGAAAAGGTCCTGGACAGTGTGTGGGCAGGAGAGTTACCTAAGGAAGGATGGCCTTGGACAAGAGATACCACCTGGAGGAGGACCGGGGCACTGAGATGGCCACACGGTGGCCCCAGTGAGCAGTACGGAGGAGACAGCTTTGACAGAGCCTTTGGGGGACTGCACAGCCCTCGGGATCACCTCAGATTTTACGAGTCAGATGTTCAGGCCCAGGAAAGCACGTGTCCTAAGGTCCGGGCGCAGGCCATTGGTAGCCCTGTGGTCAGGCTCCCTGGCAACTGCCCCCGCTGCTCCTTCTTGCACCTTGAACGGGGACACATTCCCTTCTGCCCCCAGGAACGAACAGGCTGTGAGGGCAGGGCTCGGTGGAAATGGTAGCTCTCCCCTGCCCTTTCCCTAGAGTATCCTAAAATTTGAAGCCCGGGCTGAGCCGGGCTGGAGGGCAGACCCAGGGATGAAGGGTGGAGCGGGGGATCGGAACGCAAGGAAGTGTGAGGAGGAGCGGACAGCTGCTGAAGGCTTCTGCCTTCCTGGTTCAACCAGCGGCCCTGCTAAGAAAGCAAAGCCTCCCTGTCAGCGCATCTGGAAAACTTTGGGAATAGACCTGGGAGCGGGGAGCTGGTAGAGCACAGGACAAGGTGAAGACCAGGGTCACCCACACAGCAGGAATCAGTTCACTCACTGGGGACGGGGCTCCCTGCACCCACTCACACTTCTGTGGGGACCCAGACCTAGGGCTGTGGGGGTCACAATTCAGCTCCTGTATGGGGCAGGGGCAAAGCTGAAGCATAATGAGGAGTGCTCTGCCCTTGAATCCCCACCCCAGACCCCCGCCCCTCATCCCAGGTGACACCCAGTATCAGGATTTGCTGCCTTGCCGCTCCAGTCCAAGGTAGAAGGGGGGACATGATGTCTGATGACCTCCCCGAGAGACCTCTCCGAAGGAGACCTGCCGTAGGCCTCCCTGCGGCCCACCCTAACCCTCACCCCAACCCCAGTGCTGGCTCTTGGACCCCAGAGACTGAGCCCTCCTGAGGTCTTCCCCATGAGATTTGGGGCTCCCCACCTCTCTGCCTCTGCACCCTTGGACCCACAACAGCCTTCACCAGACGCCCAGCCCAGCTGAAGGAGGCGCAGGGTGCAGGCGGGAGGCGTGGTTTACAACCTGACTAGGGCCCGCGGAGGGGAAGTAGTTGGGACACAGAACGCACACGTACAAGGGTGCAAAGGCCCTGCCGCCCCTCTCCTGACCTCCTCTCAGCTCTCAGGAGGCTGAGAAGTCCGAGGTAACTGTGGGCGCCAGGGTGCGCCTCCACTCCCCCATCAGATCCCTCCCTTCCCAGTGGCTCTGGTCTCTCTCTGCCTGCCACACCTGCCCCTTCTGTCCTCGGCTTTCTTCTGCCTTACTCCACGCCCCGAAGAGGCTGAGCTCCTCAGCTTTCGTGCCCCTGGCTCCCTTGGCCTCTGGATTCCGGGGGGATTTAGCTCATGGGAGGCACTGATAGAGATGGGGGCAGGGATGTGGAACAGACTGTGTCCCTCACCTTGCGGTGGCCACAGGCCCCAGGGGGTGTCCCTTGGAGGCCAATAATGGCTCCCCCCCCCCCCCCCCCGATGCTAGGCCCTGGGTGCCTGGACATTCCCCCTGGCTTTCATAACCCTGTTCACACCTCTGTGAACTGGCCTGCATGTCATGGCACCTGTGTCCTGCCAGGACCCTGACATGTGTACTTGTCACGGCAGCTACTCATACAGGGGGTGGGGCCTTTCCCTGGGGCCCGGGGACAGTCGGGGAGCTTGACAGAAGTCAGACGACGGTCAGCCTCGTGAGAGCTGAGAGGAGGTCAGGAGAAGGGCAGCAGGGCCCCAAAGCGCCGGGCTGCAGGGAGGGAGAAACAGAGAGTGGGGGCAGGGTGTCGCCCCTGCCTGCCTGTGAAGGATGTGTTCTTTTCCTTTGCTTTGCTTTTTGTAATTACTTAGAATTTTTATGTTAGAGTTGTTTAAAGAGTTTTCTAAGACCTATTTATCATTTATCGGTCTTTTGCTTGCCTTAAAAGGAAGTTACAAACTCAATAAATTTGTTAGGCTATGCCCAAAACGTCTTGACATTTAGTATTTGGCTCTTCTGAATCACTTTTTAAATTTTTATTTGTCACTTCCATACAGTAAAACTCACTCTTTTTAGTGTGCCCCACCACTACAGCCCCTCCCTGCACCCCACCCCCTGGTCTGTTCTCTGACCCTACGGTTTTAAAGATTCATTTACTTATTTGAGAGAGAGACAGAGAGAGAGAGCAGGGGTGCAGAGGGAGAGACGGAGAACCTCAAGCAGACTCTGTGTTGAGTGGGGAACCCCCCATGGGGCTCGATCTTAGGACCCTGAGATCACGACCTAAGCCGAAACCAAGAGTCGGACACACTCAGCTGACTACACCACGCAAGCGCCCCTGATCCTACAGTTTCTCGTGGGCTGTCCCTGAGGGAGAGAGGGTGAGGCAGCTGGAGAGGGGCAGCCTCAGTCAGGGGCACATTTTCTTTTTTTTCTTTTTAAAGATTTTATTTATTTATTTGACCGAGAGAGACACAGCGAGAGAGGGAACACAAGCAGGGGGAGTGGGAGAGGGAGAAGCAGGCTTCCCGCAGAGCAGGGAGCCCGATGCGGGACTCGATCCCAGGACCCTGGGATCACGACCTGAGCCGAAGGCAGACGCTTAACGAACTGAGCCACCCAGGCGCCCCTCAGGGGCACATTTTCTACACAGACAACACCGTGGGGCCTGAGCATGAGGAAGGAGGCCCCAGCTGCCGACTCCTTCTACCTTCCCCCTCACCTCGCATCTGGCCCAGCGGAGGGAAAGAGTCGGGGGCAGGTGTGGTGGGGGCAGCCTAGGAGGGGGGCTAGCCCCGGGGGAGCTCTGGGCGGCCGGAGTGCAGGGATCTGCATGGCTCCCCGGCTCTGCCAGCCCCTGGGACCCAGCGAGGACGAGTGGTCACAGTGAGGCAGCCGCCCGGAACCGACAGAACACAGGACATGCTCCACAGAGCCACGGCTGCTACGTTTATATGATTAGCATTTCTTCTGCTGTGCGTCAGTCCCGGGGCTAGACCTCATCCTCACCACTGAGCAACAGTACCTTGTTGCTGACAGGACGGTATTGACCCTGTTTTATAAATGAGGACACTGAGGGTCAGAGAGGCTGCTCCCCAGGTCACACAGTGAGGACCTGGGCCCCGGTCTGTCCGTCTCCAGAGCGATCAGATGTCACTCATGGTTTAGTCTGGTTCAAATCCCAGACTAGTTGCTGTGTGCCTTTGGGTGAACTACCTAACCTTTCTGAATTTCAGGGTCTTCATCTATAAAACAAAGGGAATGCATGCTCCTGCTTTCTACGGTTGTCATGAAAGTCAAGTGTGACCCCAGCGTTCGGTGCAAAGTAGGTTACACGTTAAATATTGTTAGGGGTTGTGTTCCCTCAAATTCATATGTTGAAGTCCTAACCCCCAGGACCTCAGAATGTTGCCTTATTTGGACATAGGAGCATGGCAGATTTAATTCTTTAAGTTGAAGTCATTAGTGTGAGCACTAGTCCAATATGACTGATGTCCTCATAAAAAGGGGAAATTTGGACACAAAGATACAACACAGGGACAGCACCACGTGAGGATGAAGGCAGAGATCAGGTGGTGCTTCTACAAGCTAAAGATAACACTAAGACTACAAGGCAGTAAGCAGAGTAACTTGTTCAAGTTCACCAGGTGAGCAAGTTCCTCAGCTTGCTTCTTTGTAAAGGGGGTTACCAATAGCACCCACCTCATGTTGGCTCGTTGTGGCAATTAAATGCAGTAACAGGAAAAGTGCTAAGTAGTGCCCAGCAGGTATTAAGGACTCATTAGTATTACCCGGTTGCATTTGCTCCTCAGGTCAGCCCAGCATGTGGCCTGCCCCTCCACAGCGCATCCTTTTCCCACACGGCCTTGAACCAGCAGGCCCCCTCAGCCGTGAGCTGCGGTGGGGGCCAGCGGTGACCGCTCCTGGCTTCGCTCCATAGCTTGGGATAGGCCATCCCTCTGCAAGGTGCTTGCTGCCTACTCTCTCTCCTGAGCCCCAGGCCCCGAACTGCTCTCTAGATGGCCAAGTTGCAGGGGGGCCCAGGATCCCTGGGCTCTCTGTCCCCTTGCCCAATTCTTCTGGGCACCCTGTGACCTGCTACTGTAAAGCAAAGCCTTTGCAGTGAGTTGGGGAGGGGGGTGGCAATGAGGAAGTCCCTGTGAGCTCTTTCCTGCCTGAGCAGGTACCTCTTTCAGACGATGGGCCCTGGATCAGCCGTCAAGCCATGTCAGCCTCCCTGCAGCTTTGGAAGTGCTGCCCCAGGAAAGAGGGAGGAGGATAGGCTGAGAGAAACAGGATATCCATGGCCCTCGAGACTGACCCAGATCCGTGGAGCCTCCCGGATCCCACATGCCCCCCAGCACCCCTATGGCTCCAGTCGGCCTGGCACGGGGACTTGGGTGGGCATCAGAGTTCCCCTGGCTCCTGGCTTGGAGAGCTGTGAAACAGTGGTGTTCGACAACACTGGCCTGGTAAGAACCAGCCCCCAGACTCCCCTCCAGAGAGGCCTGGCAGCCAGCCTCCTCTTCCCTGGGAGGGCCTAAGAGAGCAGAGTGGGCCTGCCCAAGGAGCCCCCCTGGGCCCTTGAGCCCCCAGAGCATTCTGCTTTCTTGACTTGCCACCCCTGGCATCAGAAGCTACCAGAGCGGTAGAGTAGCCTGGAGGACACCCCACCCCGGGCCCCCCAGAGCCTGAGCCCCCAGGATATAGTAGTCCGGGAGGGCCTGGTTGGCAGGAACCCAGCACCTGTTCCCACAGCTCTGTTTGGCTACTACCAGCCTCCAGGAGCTCCCACTCTTCCCTCCACCCCAAGTGGGAAATGCTCAGCCCACAACCCCCACCCCTGTCCCCTGAGAAGGCCAAAGAGGGGCAGGGACATCCACCTTCCACGGTGAAGTGTTGAGAGGCCATGTAGGGTGAATGTCTTGCCCCTGTGCCCCCTCTCAGGACCTCATGCTTCAGCTGCTCCAGGCCAGAGAGCACCTCTTCCAGAGTCCCAGAGCCAATCCTGGACCCTCTGTCATTTCCCCACCACCCTGAGGCCCAGATGTGAGCTGAGGAGCGCCCCCTATGCCTTCGGCTGACCCTGACATCCTGGACAGAACTGACTCCTCCCTCATGTCTCCCCTCAAAGGACAGCAGTCCTGCCCCAGGCACTTTCCCAAGCACTGGTTCCGCGCTGCAGGGGCTTGAGATGAATCTGGCTGGTGAGCACCTTGGAGCCTGTGACTGCAGGACCTCCTGCACCCCAACCAACAATGGGTGGGCCTCGTGTACCTGGATGGGACCCCTGTCCCTGGTGGAAACATCTACAGACTCTGGGCATCAACAAGGTCCATCTGGGACAAGAGAAGACACTGAGATCCACAGCTCGATCCTGTGGGGCTGAGTGGCCTCTGTCCCCATAAAGCAGCCATTCACAGTGCAGGAGCCTAGAAGGCTTGAGTTTCCTCCTCTTTCTTTTCCTTCTTGTCCAGGTGCCTCATGCTCTTCAGACAGGCGCGAAGGATGGGAGTCCTGATCCGTTCTGTGACAGAGCCCAGTCGTGGGGAGGGAAGTGGTTTGAGTGAAATGCTGAGCTCAGCAGATTTTCAGAGTGCTTGAATCATTGCATGCAGGGGTGGCAGTGGGAGGGTATCAGGATGTCTGGGCGAGGCATCCTGGCCATCTAGGAGGAGGATGTGAGTGGGCGAGGTGTCAGCAGAAGGACCAGTGACGACTATACCCTGCACCTGAGAGGCCGGGCAGCACCAGGTGGGGGGGACGAAGGCACTGAGCTGAGCTAGGAGAGCCTCCACCACCCTTACTGAAAGAACCGACGAGAGGGGCACCTGGGCGGCTCAGTCGGTTACGTATCTGACTCAGGTCATGATCTCAGGGCTGTGAGATGGAGCCCTGAGTCAGGCTGGGCATGGAGCCTGCTTAAGATTTTCTCTCGCCCTCTCCCTCTGCCCCTCCCTCTCTTTAAATAAATAAATAAATAAATAGCGAGCCGGTGAGAAATCCAGGCAGTCGTGCAACTGCAGGATCTGAGAGTTTATGTGAGAAAGAGAGGCAGAGACTGGAGTTTCTGAGGAGTTCTTGGGAGCTCCAGAGCCTGCTTGCGCTGTGGGACTGAGGTCCAGAGCAGAATCCATGGAAAAGGGGTAGAAGCCAGGTTGCCGGGGGTCAGGGTGAGGAAAGGTGCTGACCACGAAGGAAAAGGGAAGTAGCCTCTGTGCTTAAAAAGGCCAAGGGAGCAGGGAGCCAGGGCCTGGGATGGATGCGGGCCACGTGGGATGGATGCGGGCCACGGCACAGCCCTCAGGCCTCAGGCCAATGGAAGAGGTAAAGGGAGCTGCGGATCTGGCAGGGGGACGTGGAGACGTGAGGTCTAGAGGCGTGCATGTGACAGTGCTGGCCAAGTGGGGGACTGGAAAGCTCTGAAGGGGTGGCAGTTGGCAAGAAAAGCGGACGAAGCCCCAGGGTGGCCTCCTGGGCTTCGCTCATAATAAAGCTACCACTTGCATGTTTACAGGAGCCGAGAGTTAGCCGAGTTATAACCCAGGTCAGGACATGTGTCTCTGCTCAGCCTAAACCATGACCCACAAAGACCCCTCATTTTGTGATTTAAGCATTTACTGTCTACCTCCATAGAATGGAAGCTTCAGGAGGGCAGGGAGTTTAAACAAAAGAGACTTTTGTTCACTGTTTCATGCTGGCATGTAGAGCGTGCTCACTGGGCACTTGTTGAATTTAGGCCTCGCAGCCAACCTGTGACAGTGATGTTATTCTCATTTTACAGGTGCGAAAGGGGGTTCCAAGGGAGTCTGTGGTTTGCGCAAGGTCACACAATGGCTCCGTGGTAGAGCCAGGGACTGACTCAGGCCTATCAGACTCCAGGGCCTGATGTCTAGGCAACAAGTTCCCAGAAATAGGGGGTACATGGAAGACAGGTGAGCCTGGGGAATCCCAAGGGCTGAGGCTGAGAGAGTGGGTCGACCGGAGGGGAGGTAAAGGTAGTTGTCTTTCGCACAGGCCTACACTGAAAGGGGCAGGTCCAGAGCTGGCTAGGCGGCGGGGGGGTGTGTGTGGTGTGTGTGGTTCTTGTCCCACTGCGTCTTGCACCTCTGTCCTCTGTCCCTACCACTCACACTAGGCTTCTTTCAGTTCCCTCTGGTGAGACGGCTGCCCCCACCCACACACTCATGCACCCTAGCCTCTACCGGAAATCGGGCCTCTCACCACACCCTCAATCTGCCACCCCGGTCAGGGGAAGTGGGGACAGGGGCTAGCTCATCGTTGGGAGTGAGGGGCCTGGACACATATCTGGGACTGTGGAGTCCAAGTCTCCCTGCTCCCTGCTGGGGGCGTGGGGGTGGGGGACCAGGAGTGATTGCACGGGGGTTGGGTGTAGCCTCACTTCTCTTTTGCTTCACCATAGACAACATCGGGAGGCAAGGGGACCCTTCTGTTTTGGAAGAGCCTGAAGGATGCTCTCTGCCCCTGCCCCTTCCTTCCTATGCCGTGTCTCTGGCCCAGAGTGGTTCTTGGTCCAAGTTCCCCTGGTCTGGGCAAGGCAGGACCCCAGGGGAGCAGAGCTAGTCCCTATCACTGGAGCCTCGTGCCAACACTGTGAGCTCGGTAACATCCTCTCGCCTTTACAGACAGAGAATGAGATTCATAGGACCCGCCTAAGGTCACTTAGCACCAGGGATGGATGCCAGCTCAAGTGTGGTGAGCTTCCTCTACACACAGCCCCAGCATGGTATTCTTTACAGAGTCGCTAAGAGCAGGGACCTCACCTGAGCAAGAGGGACAGTGGGCAAGAGGTAGCATCCTAGAGTCTCATGGTCCCTCAGACTATGTGTGGGACATCTGACAATAAAAGAAATCTCTTGGTGGCTATTTCTCCAGATATATTTTCTGGACCAACGTAGAATATTTTTTCTATCGAGTGTAACTGATCTCCGGTGGAAAAGCGTTCCCATTTTGTGGTGGCCACTTTCTATTTAATGGCAGTTTCATTTTTACAGAAGAAAAATATAAAACAATCTACCGATCCACACTTTCCCCATCCACACTTTAAATTTTTAAAAATATGAAATAGTGAAATACTCAGCAGATACAAATAATAAAATACTTGTACATAACTATATTTCCATTTTACATTAGGGCTGGGGGTTGGGGCAGAGAGAGAGAGATGCAGAAAATAAGAAAAAAGACAGCACATAATAAGTAATGATACAGATTAGTAGTGAAGAACAATGCAGACATTCCCAGAGGGAAAAGGAGAGGAGGGAAAGGTCAAAGTTCTGATTCATCAACTAATGCTGGATTTGTTTTTTGTTTTTTGTTAAGATTTTTAAAAATTTATTTGACAGAGAGAGACACAGCGAAAGAGGGAACATAAGCAGGGGGAGTGGGAGAGAGAAGCAGGCTTCCCGCTGAGCAGGGAGCCCTATGTGGGGCTCGATCCCAGGGCCCTGGGATCATGACCTGAGCCAAAAGGCAGATGCTTATCGACTGAGCCACCCAGGTGAACCCTAATGCTGGATTTGGAAAAAAACACAGGAGCTCTAAACATTAAAGGGCAAATAATACTATCAAAAATGTATATATTTTAGGGACGCCTGGGTGGCTCAGTCGGTTAAGCGTCTGCCTTCAGCTCAGGTCATGATCCCAGGGTCCTGGGATCGAGTCCCGCATCGGGCTCCTTGTTCCGTGGGGAGCCTGCTTCTCCCTCTGCCTCTCTCTCTCTATCTCTCATGAATAAATAAATAAAATCTTTAAAAAAAAAATGTATATATTTTAGTTGCTATCTAAAATTTAATCAATTAACTTGAAAATTTTCTTCACTTAAAAATATTTTTATTAAAAATTAGGGGCGCCTGGGAGGCTCAGTCAGCTCAGTAACCCGACCAAGGAGAGGAAGTCAAGGTAGGCTTCCAGAGGAGATGATGCTGGAACAAAATTCGGAGAGCAGTCATTATCAAGCAAAGAATGCTTCAGGAGAAGGAACAGGACATATGAAGGTTGAGTCCGGT
Source organism: Neomonachus schauinslandi (assembly GCF_002201575.2). Taxonomy (NCBI): domain Eukaryota; kingdom Metazoa; phylum Chordata; class Mammalia; order Carnivora; family Phocidae; genus Neomonachus; species Neomonachus schauinslandi. Next base: position 82,812,352 of record NC_058414.1, read on the forward strand.
GAGACCCATTTATGGAACCGAAGAATGATCAGAACAGTAGGTGGATGGTCAAAGCAGCGGTAAGTGTGACACGCCGGACAAGAGACCACGCACTGACCCTGAGAAGTCCTGACGGCGACCAGGGAAGGGAGAGCTGGGGTAGGCAGGCAGGTGCGAAGGTTGGGACTTAGAAAGGGACAGAGTGGTTTGAGGAACCCTGCCTGCAAGCACGTCGAGGAGGGGGTGTCCGGATCCGGATGCCAGCGGCTTGGCCCTGGAGCGACCCTCCGAAGGAGCCCGGGCGGGCGGAGCGAGGACCCACGAGCTGTCAGTCGGCCCCACGGCGCCCTCGTATGCACTCTGTTGACGCCTGTTTCTGCCCGGATCTTGAACTCCCGAAGGGCGCGGGCTGGGGAAGTTCCTGGGCTCCGGCGAGCACTTCGGCATCGTGGGGAAGGGGTCTGGGGTTGTCAAATGACTCTTCTGCCGTTCCAGGTTGCCGAAGGAGCCCAGTAGTCTGCCTGACGTCTCCCCGGAGGCCTTGGGCTGCAGGGGGGCCCGGCCGGGCCCAATGCTCGGGGGCCCTCGGTCGCCGGGTCAGGGCGGGTTGGGGGGGGCGGGGGGCGGGGTGGTCCCGAGGGGCAGGGCGGGGCGCTGCGGGCGCTCCCAGGCTCTGCAGCCGCGGCCCAGGGGCGGGGGCGGGCGATGCGGAAGTGCCAGGCGGGCGGGAGGCGCAGCTCCGGGAGAGCGCAGCTCAGCCCCGCCGCCCGGCCCGTGCTCCCGGGCGCAGCCACGCGGGCGCACCGTAGACAGGTAGGTTCCGGCCGCCCGCGCTCCTCTCCGCGCCCTCCCGGCACCTGCCGGCGGCGGGCGGGGGCCTGGGGCAGGGCGGGAGCGCGGAAGGGGTCGCGTCCGGCTCCGCCAGGCAGTGGAGCTCCAGCGGTGGGGTGGGGGTGGGGAGTGCACCTACCGCTGGGCGCGCCCCTCGGTCTGGCGGCCTCTCCTACGTCCGGATCAGCGCGGGATGCCCGGCACCGGCAGCCTCCGTCCCGCGGGCGCCCGGAGGCCCGGGCGGCCGAGTGGCCACCAATGCCAGGGGCGCCAGCTCCGCTCTTCTCTCCTTTCGTCTCGCCAAAGCCACCGCAAGGATGGGGAGCGCCCGGGCGCCCGACGGCGGGCTGGCTTGGGTCTTAGAGGGTCTTCCGCCTTTCTGCGCGCTCCGCATCCCTCGTCCCCCGGCACCCCTCACCCTGTCGGTTAAGAGAATGAGGCTTAAAGGGATCGTCTTCCCAGGACCTTAAGGCCAACGGCAGGAATTCGGGCAGAGTGTGTGGGCAGATGGTGTCGGGTAGGGGCGCCGTCTTCTGACTCGCGACCGACAACAAGAGGAGCTGCCCCCCTAGCAGAGAAGAACCACCGGGAGCAATTCTTGCACTGGTTTCTTTACGTCCTTCCCTCGAACTTAGAAACACAACAAGTAAGAGTCTAAAAGTAGAGGGAAAGTGAGAAGGCTGTGGCCGCGACGCGGGTAGAAGGTGTTTCCCCCGCGCCCCACCGCGCCCAAAGCGCAGGGGTCTCTGGGCGGTCGGGGGAGGGGCACAAAGGGTGGGGAAGAGACGGGGGGCGCCGTCAGCTGGGGGAGCGCTCGGAGAGGCAGAGCCCGAGCCCGCGCCCTGGAGGTGGCTCCGCAGGACCGGCCCGAGCTCCCCCCGAGCCCAGAGCGAGGATGAGTGACCCGCACCAGCCGGGACGCAGGCGGGCCCGATGGAGGAGGCTAGAGGGGCAGCAGGGGCCAGAGGTAGGGTCCCCGCCCTCCCTTGCACGATCTGGTCGGGGCGCTAAGACTCCTGTCAAGTCTAGGGAAGCACTGGGAAACGACTCTTTTTTACCTAAAGGCCTTACTTTGGGGTTTCCCCCTGCACCTCGGCCTTCCCCTGAATGAAGCCGAGAGAAGCATGTGCTGCCTGAGAGCCCCAGCTTGTCTCAGGATGCGGTCAACTCACTTGAAAGGTGTGGGATTAGGGTCATACCAGGTGCAGGGAACCCTTTGCCTTCTTCCTGAGCTTAATGTGGGGTTTGCGGAGACGGTGTGAATCCGACAAACTCCACAGGTGGCAAGGAGCTGCAGAGCTTCCTCCCGTAGGGGTCCCTGGTCCCCACAGTGTTCCAGGCTCCTCAGGTGGTTGGCTCCTGGAACTGTAGGGCCCTGAGGTGAATTGTGGGGCTTCCCCACCTCAGCAAGAGTTTCTGAGCTGCCCCTCTAGATGCTTCACTTTTATAAAATTCACCCATGAGGGCTTCCTCAGGTCCTCAGCATGGAAACTGATGGTTTTTCTGGCTTTCCTCACTCTCCCGGGCTCAAATCCTAGGCCTGGGGGCTGCAGAAATCTCACCCCAAGTCTCCAGACCCCTGAGAAGGCAGACCTGGTCAGGCCTGCCCTCTATTGAAAAATCAAGTCCTCACAGCAAGGGGCGTGGAATGGGGGATGGGCTTTCCAAGGTGGTGCTAGAGCTTCTGAGGTCCCCTGGGACTATAGGTGACTGTTACTACCTGGAGGCAAAGTAGGGATGGGGCATAAACCCACTGAAATTCAGAACTCTTGGCATTAGGATAGTCTGAAATAAGATCTAAGTCCACCTCTAGGCAGGAGGAAACCTCCTTGGGAAACACACTGAGCCTGGTCCTGGTGCACCTGAGGCTGAAGACCTTTCTCTGGCCCGCTGGACACCCTCCCCTGGCCGTGGCCGGACTTGTTATGAGAGTCTCCTCTCCATACCCCGCTCCTTAGACCGCCCCAAGCGATCGTACCTTACTGACATGAGTAATTTCAAAATCTTTGTCTTGAACAGGACTGCTGGGCCAGGCTAGGCGGCAGGACTCATGCTGACTTCCTCCTTGCCCTGGGCAGAGAAGGAGGCCCTCCCTGGTGTCCCAGCTCCACCACCCCCTGCTCGGCTGTGGGCCTGACCACGTGGAAGGGTGGGCGTCAGGGTAGCTTGCGTCTGCTCTGGGTCGACAGAGCTTTCCTCTGACCACCTTCACTTAGCCACAACTGACAGCTACTGATGACTATCACCGGTCTGTTCTAGGACCAAGGGCTCTGGGCAGAGGGTGCAGGTGCAAACTATAAATACCACTGTGGTGGGTGAGGCTCTACCCCATGCTGTGAACCACAGTAAATGTATAATGACCAGCAGCAAGGTTTGGGGATTGGGGAATGAGCTACAGGGTAGGGGATTGAGAATTTGGTCGTAGGGGCCCAAATGTCAATGTTTCCATGTATCTTCCCTCCCCCAAGTTCACAGTGAGTCAGATTTCTGAGTTGTCTGGCCACTTTCATTTCCCCTGGGGCTGGGTGGAGGTTGGTTCAGAAAGGGGAACTGAGCCACCAGTCTTATGAGGCCTGGGGACAGGGCTGGGGGCTCTCCCACTCTCTCTTGTCCTAGCCCAGAGCTGGGCACTGCTCTGAGGAGAGGCCTGCAGATGGGGACTTCTTAGCAGCGTGGAGGCGGCACTTAGCACCTCCAGCCCAAAAAGGTACTGGGCAGGGAATTTCTGGGGAAACTGAGCTCTAAGCAAGCCTGGAATGATAGGGTCGACACCTGAGAGATCATGTTGTTCCAGTCTCCCACCTAAGGCAGGCTTGAGTACCCCCAGAAACCAGTTGCTCCCAGGCCTAGCCTATTAGTTGCACGGCTTTAGCTGTTAGAAATTTTTTCAACCTTGGTCTAGTCTGCCTTGATGGAGGCTGACTCAAACCCTAGTCCTGTTGTCACACGGTGGTACCACAAATGTTAAGGATAGCTCTTGTCGGGGCGCCTGGGTGGCTCAGTTGGTTAAGCGACTGCCTTCGGCTCAGGTCATGATCCTGGAGTCCCGGGATCGAGTCCCGCATCGGGCTCCCTGCTCGGCGGGGAGTCTGCTTCTCCCTCTGCCCTCTTCCCTCTCGTGCTCTCTGTCTCTCATTCTCTCTCTCTCAAATAAATAAATAAAATCTTTAAAAAAAAAAAAAAAGGATAGCTCTTGTCCCTATCCACCAACCCAGATGCCCCATTTCCTTCAGCCATTCCTCCTTACCTGACAGGCCCACCCCACCATGGACCCTTGCCTGTGTCACAGCCCCAGCGGCCTTCCTCTGACCTCTGGTCTCACCCCACTCTGAGTCAGAGGAGGATCCTGGAGAGAGCAGGCTGGTGGGGGAGAAATAGCTGGAGGACAGAATCTTCTAGCATCTTGGGTATATCAGTTGGCTGGTATTTCTCAAGTGCCACTTAAGGCCGCTGTCCTGGTGATGCAGGAGGTAGACTGAGTGGGCTGATGGGATTTCTCTCAAGATGTCCAGATTGTGGGGAAGCTTCATCCCTGAGGGAAGCTGAGGAGGGAAGGAAGCTCTGAGGAACGGGTATGGGAACCCTCTCTCCATTCACACGCTGTGACTTGCTCTTCAGCCAGGTCTCCTAGAAGGTGATATAGTGAGGGAGTCCTTGGGACAAGGAGAGGGAGGGCAGAAGGGGTGGGAGGGAAGCGGGCTGGGCAGGAAGAAAGCTGAGCAAAGAGGTGGTACGGGCTGGAGACAGCCTCCAGCCTGACCCCACAGGGAGCTCTGGAGCACGCGTTCCACCAGCTTGCTCCACCTGAAGCAAGGCGCCTGGCGTTTTGTGTGTGCATGTCAGTCATGGCCCGGCTGTGGGCTGCCTAACCCTGGAGTGAGGCAGCAGTGAGCCGCTCGGTATCTTTGTGCCGTTCCAGCCTCACAGCAGCTGGGGAGTCGATGTCCCACCTGGTACAGCACGTCTGGGTAGGGCACGCACAGCATCCACTCTATCTATAAACCCCCTCCTTCTCCCCCTCACCCCCAAACACAAAGCACAGATGCAGTGACCCTGAGACAAGAAGGCTGATGGTTGGAAAAGGGAATTGGCTGTGAGCATCTGGGCAGACCAGAGACACTCCAGCCCCCAGTACTGGGAGGAAAAGAAAGCCATAATATCCCTGGCTTGGGCCCCTGCGTCCCTCCCACCCCCATCTTCCTGCTGCAGGGAGTGTCTATCTGCAAATCTTCTGATGACCCCCTCTTTCTCCCACAGACCCCTTGGCCATGAACCAGCCTGCCCCCAGGGCACCCCCTCCGCCCCGCCGCGTGCGATTAAAGCCCTGGCTGGTGGCCCAGGTGAACAGCTGCCAGTACCCAGGGCTGCAGTGGGTCAATGGGGAAAGGAAATTCTTCTGCATCCCCTGGCGCCATGCCACGCGGCACGGCCCCAGCCAGGACGGAGACAATACCATCTTCAAGGTAAGCTCCGGACAGGGGTAACTGCCTGGACTTCTGGGGCACCCCTGCCCTAGAAGAGGATCCCCGTACATCTCAAACTGACCACTCTCCCAGCCACCTGGCTGCAGGTGACCCCAGGCTTGGACCAAGGGGATGCGGGGCATACCCCTCACTGCCTTTTTTTTTTTTTTTAAAGATTCTATTTATTTATTGGACAAAGAGACACAGTGAGAGAGGGAACACAAGCAGGGGGAGTGGGAGAGGGAGAAGCAGGCTTCCCGCCGAGCAGGGAGCCCGATGCGGGGCTCGATCCCAGGACCCGGGGATCATGACCTGAGCTGAAGGCAGATGCTTAACGACTGAGCCACCCAGGTGCCCCTCACTGTGCCTTTTTTAACCTCTTGCCCAGAGCAAGGTGGAGACTGAAAGACCCCCCTGGAGACCCTCCTCCTCCCTTTTCTTGTCACATTCTCATCACCTGTGAGTGCGTGTGCAGTGTGCGTGTGCAGTGTGCGTGTTTGGTGTGCACATACTCCAAAAGGAGACCACAGAATGCCCCTGTGATGGGAACACGAAGAGGTAACTGTATATTCAGCTTTCTGTATGAAATCAACCGTATATTGTTTTGCATCCTGCATTTTCCACCCAACATCAGAACCAGCTTTCCTCTGCCAAAAATGTCACGTCCCTTTCAGTGACCACTGGAGGGGTTCGTAATTTAGTTATCCAAACCCGGCTTTTGGACACTTCACGTTGCTTCTGGTGTTCCAGTATTGAAGACCCGTTACCATGTACCCCCTCTAAACTCTTACCCTTTGTGTATCTCAAGTGATTTTCTTTGGGGTTAGTTCTTGGAGTTCAACATTGCTGGGTCAAACAGAATCCTTATTTTTTTTTAATAAAGATTTGGATATGCTTTCCGTAGTCTTTGTGGGTTGATATTTACCCTTTGAAGGTTCTTTTCAAATCTGTTTCTTATTTTTGAATAGGTAATGAAATTCAAAATTTAAAAAGTGTAAAATGGTTTGCAGCAAAAATCTCCCTCCGCACTCTGTCTCCAGCCACCCATCCCCTCCCCAGAGCAATTACTATCGTCAGTTTCTTGTTTATCCTTCCTGATTTTTGTGCATAGGCACAAATAGGTACCTATCTCCCCCCCACCGCCTGCTTTTCACAAAATGATAGATGTAGACATACCCTTCTGTACCTCATATTTCTTGGAGATTGTAACACGTCAGGATATCAAAAACTTCTTTTTTTTTTTTTTTCTTGCTGTCCAGTATTCCATTCTAAGGATTGGTCGTTAATTTAACTAGTTCCCGTTGATGGACATTTATTTGGGATCTTCTGCTTTTACAGATAGTGCTGCAGTGAATAACCTTGTAGGTGCAGAATTGTGTGTGGATGCTTCTGTCTCCCTAGGATAAATTCCTAGAAGTCGAATTGCTAGGTTAAAGGGAAGAAATATTTGTAATCCTGCTATCAGCCAACTTACCCTCAAAAATAATACCAACAGCTAAAGTGTATGGAGCCCATCCGAAGTGCAGGCACAGTTCTGGAAGCTCTGTGGGCCCTGGAGTCTTCACTACCACCCTGTGAGGAGGGCACTACGATGGGGATGTTACAGCAAAAAGAGGCAGAGTGACATGCCCCTGGCACCCAGCTGGTGGGTGGCCATTTCCAGATTCAAACCCAATCCCACTCCAGATCCCATGCTCTTATTCACCGTGTGACACGGTCCTCCTCAGAGATTGTACCTATATTGACCCTCGCAGGAGCAGTGAATGAAATGCCTTTCAAAGCACTTAGGTTTCCTTTCGTTTGCTGGAGCCCTGAGGGCTGCGAAGGACTGGAGTCCTATCTCCCACCGTGCAGAGGGACACTCAGGCGAGGCTCCGCATGTCCCTGAAGTTCTCACCGCTCAGCAGTGACTCCCATGGCCCAGGAGGGGCTGGGGCTTTGCTGAGGGTGGAGATTCTCTGTGGTGTCCTATCTTTTCTTCCTGCCTCAGGCCTGGGCCAAGGAGACAGGAAAGTACACGGAGGGGGTGGACGAGGCGGACCCGGCTAAGTGGAAGGCCAACCTGCGCTGTGCCCTGAACAAGAGCCGTGACTTCCGCCTCATCTATGACGGACCCCGGGACATGCCCCCTCAGCCCTACAAGATCTACGAGGTCTGCTCTAATGGCGCCGCTCCCGCAGGTACCGTGCCTGACCAGCTGGCGGCTACCTAGGAGGCTGTTCAGGAAGGTCCAGGGCCCCTCCAGCGTGCAGTGGTCAGGGACATGCTTCAAAGTCATAACACCCCAGGTTCCCAGGAGTGGCCTGCGATGGACCCTGTGTGGGGCCCGGAATGACTTGGCACAGACCAGGCTCCGTGTCTGTCTTCCTCAGTTTGTCCCTGTTCTTGGCTCTTGGCTCCAGGGAGTGTAGGTCTAGTGACCTAAGGAGCTTAGTGCCATGGGGTCGGTGAGGTCCCTAGTGATTCCTGGCGGCTGTGTGGCCTTTCACTTCACTGCTGGGGCAGCTCTGGGCGGGGAAGAAGCCACAGCGGGAGCTGCCCCACGGAGCCCTGGTGGCCTTCCTTCTCCTGCCCCACTGACTCCCTTGCTTTGTTCTCTCTCCCTGCTCTGCAGAGTCGCAGCCGGGTGAGGACTACACTTTTGGTGCAGGAGAGGAGGAGGAGGAGGAAGAGGAAAACGTGAGCTCGGGACCATTCTTGGCAGCACCTGCCTGCACTGACGTGGTGGGTCTTGTTAGGGCCTTTCTGCGGGGCTGCTCTGCTTTAGGATTAAGCGGTCCCTTTCCTCCAGGGCCCTGCTGCCCTTTTTATAGCTCTTCTCTTGAGTTTCTTCTTGAGGTTCTGAGGCTAGGAACGCAGTCACCACCCTGAACCTCCTTAGGGCTTTGTTGGTACAAAACATGCCCACACATTGTGTGACACACCCTCACAGGAGCTGGGGCTGGGTAGGTACTACTTCCTGTAGAAGGCAGATGAGGACACCAAGGCGCTCAGAGTTCACGGAGCTGCCTGGAGGGCAGAGCTGGGAGCGAAGGCAGGGTCTGGCCTTGCTGAGCTGAACACCGGGGAATTGCCTGTCATGGGTTATTTCTTTAGCATCAGATCAGTTCATTAACCTGTCCTCCCTTCTCTCTCTCTGGCCTATTCCCTCCTCCTTTGCCTGGGTCTTCCCTTCAGCTCCAGAGGATGTTACCAAGCCTGAGCATCACAGGTGGGGCTGGGAGGGGGCGTGGCTGGGGGCCTAGTATAAGGAGAAGCTGCAGGTCCCCTAGGTACCTGGGAGGGGGCTGAAGGGAGGCTGGGGGGAGGCCCAGGGCTGAGAGTAGGTGGGCCTAGGGGGGGGAAGTTCCCAGAAGTAGCATTAAAGCTCTGCCTGCCCCCACCCTCTGTAGAAGCAGTGCAACCTGGCCCCCCCATGGCACCCTATTCTTTACCCAAAGAGGATGTCAAGTGGCCTCCCACTCTCCAGCCGCCTGTGGTGCTGGGCCCTCCTGCACCAGACCCCAACCTCCTGGGCCCCGCCCCCGGCAACCCTGCTGGCTTTGGGGAGCTTCTCCCGGAGGTCCTGCCGAGACTGCAGCCTGGGCCCCTGGCTGCCAGCCTGCCCCCCACGGGCGAACAACTCCTGCCCGACCTGCTGATCAGCCCCCACATGCTGCCTCGTAAGGACCCACAGGAGGGCTGGGCCGGGTAAAGTAGGGCTGGGGGGTTGGTTTGCAAGAAGGGTGGAGGATGAAGAGCAAAGATGCTCAAGCCAGGCCCTCCCTGAGGCGGGGCAGGGGTTGGAGGGGGGAAGGAAGTGGGAGAGCCAACGAGATGGCCTGGCTGCTGGGCAGACGGGACAGAGCAAGTCAGTGGGCTGCAGAACAAGGTGGCGTGGGGCTCACAGACTGGCCGGGCCTGCCCTCTGCCCCATAGTGACTGACCTGGAGATCAAGTTCCAGTACCGGGGGCGGCCACCCCAGGCCCTCACCATCAGCAACCCACAGGGCTGCCGGCTCTTCTACAGTCAGCTTGAGGCCACCCAGGAGCAGGTAGAGCTCTTTGGCCCTGTGAGCCTGGAGCAAGTGCGCTTCCCCAGCCCTGAGGACATCCCCAGCGACAAGCAGCGCTTCTACACAAACCAGCTGCTGGATGTCCTCGACCGCGGGCTCATACTCCAGCTGCAAGGCCAAGATCTGTATGCCATCCGCCTGTGCCAGTGCAAGGTGTTCTGGAGCGGGCCCTGCGCCTCAGCTCACGGCTCACACCCCAACCCCATCCAGCGGGAGGTCAAAACCAAGCTCTTCAGCCTGGAGCATTTTCTCAATGGTGAGGGACCCGCCTCAGGTTCCTCCTGGCTCTCTCTCGTCCAGGGGCATGGTTCTAGCCTCTAAGGGTCTTGATCTTGCTGCAGAGCTCATCCTGTTCCAGAAGGGCCAGACTAACACCCCACCGCCATTTGAGATCTTCTTCTGCTTTGGGGAGGAGTGGCCTGACCGCAAGCCCCGAGAGAAGAAGCTCATCACCGTACAGGTATACCACCAGCTCACCTCTCAAAACCCCGCTCTGCTTTGGCTTGAGTATTGGGGGAACCCTGGGGCTCAGCTCTTGCCCCGGGGTGGAGGCTGAGGGCTCTCTGAGCAGGGTGGGCTTGGCAACCAGAGATAATCAAGGCCCAGGCTTGCCCACACATCAGTAGCCTTTGTATGAAGTAGAAATTAGTGCCCCTTCTTCCTGGTGGATGCCTCAGGCACAACTGGATTGGCCAGTCCCGCCACGGTTCTCCCTGTCCCTCTTTGCTCCCCCAGGTGGTGCCTGTAGCAGCTCGGCTGTTGCTGGAGATGTTCTCAGGGGAGCTTTCTTGGTCAGCTGATAGTATCCGGCTACAGATCTCAAACCCAGACCTTAAAGACCGCATGGTGGAGCAGTTCAAGGAGCTCCATCACATCTGGCAGTCCCAGCAGCAGTTGCAGCCTGTGGCCCAGGCCCCTCCTGTGGCAGGCCTCAGTACTGGCCAGGGGGCCTGGCCCATGCACCCGGCTGGCATGCAACAGTGAGACTGCAGACAGCAACTGACACAGGCTTCCCGGGTGGCTGTGTGGGCTCACGTGAAGGTATGATGGCCCCAGTGGGCACCTGACTGGCTGCAGGGCCCTCTAGCTGGGTCTCCTGGAAGTGGCTCTGCACCAAGGAGAGGGGAAGAGAGGTCTAAGTTCCAGGCTTTCTCTTGTAGCACCTGAGGGAAGCTGGAAGCGTTTTGCTTTGAGGACGGTCTTGCTGTGTATGCCTCTCCTCTGCTCACTCTGGAGGAACTCAGCCCTTAGCCCCAGTGAGCAGAGAAGTTAACTCCACCAACCTGGGGGCCTAGTTGAGAGGGAATTGTCCCAGTGTGGCCCACTCTTGTGGTTGCCCCCAATTCCTCAGGCAAAAAGAGCCAAGTGCTGTGGGCCATGCTCCCTCAGCAGGGCATGGGCCTGATCTGATTTTGGGGTTCCCTAGTTTGAGCCTCACTTCCTTACATCTCTCTCCCTCCTGAGATGGGCACTTAGGTATCATACCAGATCCTTAAGGCCGGCAGCTACCTCCTTCTTGAGAGTCTAAGAATATGGGGTAGAAGTGGAATTTTATGTCTTTTTCAATTAATAAATATTAAAAACAGATTCAGCTATTTACTTTTTCCAGTACCAGTTGCTTCCATGCTGTTCTATCAGACCCTATTTCTGGTATCAGCTGACCCTCTTCCCCCTAGCATCTGCCCTTCATCTCTGAGGCCACAACAGGAGGAGGGCCTGCCTTTCCAGGCTGATGAGTCAGTGGGGCTCCATGAGCTCTCAACTGGCTGGCTTTGCTTTCTAGGAGGAAGCTAGCTGAGGGAAGGGCGTGGATCTTTAAATGTATGCAGTCTAAAATCCTGTCCAAGTCAAACTCTGAGTACAACTGATGTTATGCAGGAAGGTTTATTTCATGGATTCCAAATACTATATAGAGCTCCGCAGTCAAGCTTCTTAGCTCAAAAACCAATACTTTAACATACTATGTGATCCTATTTATATAAAACTAAAGAAAATGCAAACTAATGTACAGTGACAGAAAGCAGATCAGTGGCTACCGGAGGATGGTAAGAGGCAGGAGGTAGCTTTGGGAGTCAAGGTATGTTCACCACCTCGACCGTGTTAACCACCTCGACCGTGTTAATGGCTTCATGGGTGTACCTACGTCAGAGCTGGTCAACTGTACAACTGAAGTATGTGCAGCTTATTCTGTCAGTGGTACTGCATGTTGTTTTCAAAGACCAAACACTGTACTCAGTGGGCTAGGAATCAGTCCACTTGGGTGGCTGTTGTGGAAAGAATATCCGTACCACATTTCTGTTTAACATTCTCTCTCCCACCGAGGCTGTGTGAAAGGATAAAGTGCAGCATGAGTTTTAGGGTGAACTAAAATAAAAGATGCAGAAGGAGCCACTCCCCCAAAATATGAAGGGTCCGTGGCATAAAGGGCAGGGCCCACCATTTAAACTCCATCTCCAGCTGTCTCCCAGGTAAGGGCTAAGTCCGCTCCCTCACGCGGTCTAGCTGTATCATTTCAGAGCTCTGAGGCAGTGGAAGGAAGGAAAAACAAACACTGATTAAATTTTAAAAATTTATTGTTTTCTTTTCTTTCTTTTTTTTCTTTTTCTTTTTTTTTTTTGTTTGTTTTTTTTGTTGCTGTTGATTTGTTCTTGAGATGGCTACAACACCAGACAGAACAGTGCCCTCGTATCTAACACCTGTGCGGGGCCGCAACTCCTTTAAAACATTAAGATCTGTTTTGGGCTTCCCTCTCCCGCCTCACCCCCAACGAAAGTCAAGTAATTTCCACATTTTTTTTAGTAAAATACAGTTAGCCCTGTAAACACTTTCCCCCATACTCCCACCCTTTTTTTTTTTTTGTCCTCTCTCATGTCTGTGGGTGAAAAATTAACTAAAAAACACAAAAATCTTTAAAAAAAACCCCTAAAACTTAGAATATACATTTATATCCCACTCACCCTAATTTTGGCTCTTCTCTCCAAGGCCGATGACAACCCAATATGGATTGGAAATGGATTTAGAGACTGGATAGGGTCAGGGCTGGGAATATACATGAATTTTGGCCCTGGCAGGTCCTGGTATCACTGATGTGACCATGATATAAAACCAACAGGCTCCTCCTTGTCGGAACAACTCTAGAGGTGGGAAGAAATGCTGGGGAGAGTGGGAGAAATTTCTACTCATTTTCTTTAAAAGAGGAAGGGAAAGGGAAAGAAGGGAGGGTGGGAGAGAGAAAGAGGAAAAAATAATAGAAAACCTTAAGAGATGATCCTGACCCTTTTCTTCCAATTGCAGCTATGTCATCTGAATTCCCATTTTCCCTAAGTAAATGGTTTGTTTCACAAAAGTTTGTACTTTTATTCTGTGTGCACACGCGTGTTAGCATGTGTGTATAGGTACATGTGTGCGTGCGTGTCACTGCTACCAAGTGAACGTTTCAGTTCTGGTTTCAGTTTAGTTTTCCTTTTTTTCCTTTTTTATTTCTTTAAAATTATTTTTCCTTTGAAACAAGTTCACCAGGAAACCAGCTCCCCTCCCACCACGCCGGACAGGCCGCAGCCATCTTTTTTTTAAACCGCGCTGATTTTCCCTCACACCCCCAAACAGGAACTCCTCAGGACGGCCTCTGAAGGCTGGAGTCTCTCCCTGTCTGGCGGGACGCCGTGGTGGCGGTGAAGGCCCCTCTGCCACAATGGAGGTTTCTGATTGTGGGACACAGTCTGGTTTTTGTTTTCTTCCTGTCTTCTAATTAAAAAAGACATTCCTGACAAAAGAGAGAAGACCGTCAATAACGGTTCAGGAGATAATAAGCTTCTTCTAAAGTCAAGGTAGAAGTTTTCGTATTTGCTCAGGTACCTCATTCTGGCCTCTGCCATAAGAACTCAGCAACAAAAAAAAAAAGAAGTTGGAGTCTTGTGATTTCAAGAGAGCGACTGCTGTAATGGATACTGCCTGCAGTCCTTTTCTGAGTGTGCTGTGGAAACTAGGGATGCTTTGTTGGGGGGTAAAGAGTGAGCCAGCAGGTCCAGGCTGCCCACCTCAAACCAACCAGAAAATCTCTACTTTAGTCCATTTAAATACTGGGGTTTCATGCAAGAGTTTATTCTGAAGGAAGACTTTGCCTACTAACAGAAGTTTAAAAACCACTGATTTAGTCTGTATGAAAAGGGTACTGTGTGAATGTAGGAAGCAGAGTGGTTAGAAGTAAAGGCTCTGGCACCAGCGTATCTATCAATTCCTGACTGTGACATCAAGCAAATCGTTTAACATCTTGGAACCTCTATTCCCCTGTACAATGGAAATAATAATGGTGACTAACCTAGAGAACCACCTTGGGATTATCTGAGTGAATACACACAAAGCACTTAGAACAGTACCTGACACACAGTAAGGGCTCCATAAATGTCAGCCACGAGCATCCACAGCTGTCCCCAAATAAGCCTATGTGTACCAATGTTGGCTATTACCGACACCGCAGAACTTGAGAATCCCAAATGATATCACTACTCACTAAAGAATAACATTTAGAAATAATTTCTGGTGTGGGTGAGGGGCACTGCTGCAGAGTGCCTTCATCTACTACTACACTAAATGACAGAAACCACCAGAGAGGTGCTGCACATTCATTGAGAACTGTCTCGTGGGACAATAAACACTGCCTAAGACCTCAAAGGGGGGTGTGGGTGCTTAAGAGGAGAACTGCCTTTCTTCTCTCGGTCAAGAAATTGACACCCAAATCCCACTACCCAGTTCTTTCTGTCCTCAGCTAAGATTCTTGTTTTGCTGCAGAACCAGGAGTCAGGAAGCACATGGAGAAAAACTGGTGATCAGGAGCTAGACAAAGATGCTATCTCCTTTCCTCTACCTCTTGCCCTGGGCAGAACCTGGCATTTCAGTGTTCAGACCGTAAAAGTGTTAAGAATAAGCATCTTTGCTCATTAAATCCAAAAGGTCGGTTTTAGGAGAATGGTGTCAATGTAATCACAGTCAGCTTTAGGTCAGTACTGTTTTCACCAAAGTAGCCAGGTTAAAAATATTTGTTAACATACACTCTTACCATCCTAAAGTGTCTGTAAGGGGATGAGAGGAGGGATTTTTTTTTTGAGATCTCCTACAATAATAACTTTCCTATGGGGGTGAAGATGGTATCCAAAAGCAGCTGGCAATTACCTGGCTGCCTGGGCCCAAGCAAACCAGGGTCCTTTCTTAACTGTTCAGCAGTGTTAAGGACTGTTAAGTCCTTCCCTAACTAGCTATAGTACAAGTCCCATGATGGGCATTAAACCTATGCCATCCTGGGCGCCTGGGTGGCTCAGTTGGTTAAGCGACTGCCTTCGGCTCAGGTCATGATCCTGGAGTCCCGGGATCGGGTCCCGCATCGGGCTCCCTGCTCAGCAGGGAGTCTGCTTCTCCCTCTGACCCTCCCCCCCTCATGCTCGATCTCATTCTCTCTCTCAAATAAATAAATAAAATCTTTAAAACAAAACAAAACAAAAACCTATGCCATCCCGAGCGCTCCTGACAGTGAGGGGAAAAGCCAGGAACTATAACCACTCACCTGGGTGACAGGCACAGTTCAGGAGTGTGAGCTATCGGAACAACCTGGTGAAGTCTCGCAAGGCCCAGCAAACTTGTTTACATTCCTCAGCACTAGAAAAGAAAAGGTAGGTTGGCCCCTGATGAGGAAGATGTTAATATGCTGCAAACAGCCACAACAATGAGGTCCACTGAGAACTATCCTAGCTCTGCTTGAAGCTCTCTCCATTGTCTCTTGATTCTGCTTCGGATCTTTCTGTAACTCAAGGCAAATATTAACTACTGCATGTGAGAATAATTATAAGCTGTATGGTCCCTAAAGAGTGGCTGTGGAAAAAAACTGCGTACGTTTGAATCTTGGCTCCATCACTCTTGGGCGAGTTACCAACCTGTTTCGTTGCCGCATCTGTACCTACCTTATAATGTTTGGAGGATTAAGTCATTTCAACACTTGGTTGAAGTCCCTGACATAAATACAAGAAAGCCAGAACCCCCAAATAAAAAAAGCAAGCATATTCACCTAAGGCTGACAACTTTAACTCTATGAGCTGAGCTAACTTAGGTACCCTGGTTTTCTCATTCTCTTCTAAAAGCAGATTTTGGGGCACCTGGGTGGCTCAGTTGGTTAAGCGACTGCCTTCGGCTCAGGTCATGGTCCCGGAGTCCCGGGATCGAGTCCCACATCGGGCTCCCTGCTCAGCAGGGAGTCTGCTTCTCCCTCTGACCCTCCTCCCTCTCGTGCTCTCTCTCATTCTCTCTCTCGCTAAATAAATAAATAAATAAATAAATAAATAAATAAATAAATAAATAA